>NC_060130.1:718061488-718364518 GCF_021461395.2 Schistocerca americana
AATGCGTTTCGTCAGTTGTACGCTGTAATTGAAAAAGAGGGTTAGGAGTAAGCAGACTTTATTATTGGTGGGAAAACCGTCAACGGTCACATGAGGTCAATAAGAGATTAGGACATTTCAAACAGAAGTTGTGGACCTAATTAAAGAGCACACACTTTCCTTTCGCGCAAGCAGCACTCACTATGCTTCAAGAAAAATTGAATATTTTCATTCAGCTCTGGATATTACAAAGATGTATTGTCTTTTTAAGGAAAAGTTTGCAGATTCGCAGGTGAAGTATTAATTCTATTATAAGATGTTCAAAGATTGCTTTGTTCAGAAACACGAGTTGATACTAATGGTGTTCGTGAACAGCTCAGTTTGTGGCCTACTTTGACACTCACTGCAAAACATGTGGCAGTTGCTGAATTAGCATTGAATGAAGGAAAAGCTAAACAGTTTTACAGTAGTGTACGAGAGATTAAATAGCTATGTAAAAACAATGACAGCATTCTGGGTCTGACATTTGATTACATGCAGAACTTCTCTGCCATGCATTCCTCTTAGCGACGCATTACAAGCAGCTTCGTGTTTTCCCATTTGCAATACATAATCTCATCACTAGAAGTGCTGACTTCTTTTCGTAGCATGGAGGTCAAACGAAGAAAGGCCCAAATGAACCAAGTTCGTTCATTTTCAGATGTTTGAATGAGCATACTTCCCCAAATGTCAGAACTTTATATATTTAGCGATTCCTATGGCGGACAAAACGAGAACCAATGCGTGATAAGATTCTTCCTAGCCCTCACAGACAGTGGGGAAATTTGACAGTTCTTAGACAGTTCTTTTTAGCGCCGTGAAATCCACCGTCACTTACTCTCGCTGTGTGTTCGTGATTTTGGTCTTGGGGGGGGGGGGGAGAGAGAGAGAGAGAGAGAGAGAGAGAGAGAGAGAGAGAGAGAGAGAGAGAGAGAGAAAAAGAGAGAGAGATAGCGATAGTGGGAGGGGGGTGGCGTAAATTTTGTTAACACACGGATACATCGGAGGATATATCAAATTTCAAAACATAGTGGCTAAAACTGTACAAGCTTCTCGGAGAAATCTAAATACATTGCAGTTCCACGATCCAAATAACAAGATTTCGTCATTGCTAGATTCGTGCAGTTTGAGCACAACTAAGCCACTAAAGGCGAAGTTACTGCTTAAAAACACACAGATGGTTTAAAAAAAGCACACTTTTGTACAAGGGCACAAGTTTCATATGAATCTCACGTGCAACGCCAACTGAAAGAGCGTTCCTAATGACTGGAAAAAGCACAGGTCATTCCCGTTTCCGAGAAGGGTCGCAGAACAGATGTATAAAACTATAGGGCTATATCTCTAACGTAGGTCTGTTCTAGAATTTTGGGACATGTTTCATGCTCGTGTATTATGAGATTCACGCAGACCGAAAATCTCCTTCAGGAATCAACACTAGTTCCGAAAACAATCTCGTGAAACCCAGCTTGCTCTATTCGTCCACAAGATCCAGAAGGCGGAAGATATCGGCGCCCAGGTTGATGGCGTGTTCTTTGACTTCCTGAAGGCGCTGCAGTTCCGCATTGCCACTTAAAAGAACAAAATGTGAGGGTACGGAATATCGGACCAGTTGTGAGACTGGATTAAAGAGTTTCTAGCCACCAAGAAAACGTATGTCTTCCTGAAAGATGAGAAATCTTCAGAAAAAGTAACTTCGGGCGTACAGCACGAGTGTGTTACTGGACCACTACTTTTCACAATATATTTAATGACCTAGTGGATAAAGTCGAAAGTTCTATGAGGCATTTCGTGGATGATACTGTTGTACACACAGAAGTTGCAAAGCTAGAAAAGTGCAGTGAAATTCAGAAAGACCTGCATAGGATCGATTGATGCAGGGATTGCTACCTGCATTCTCAACATAAACAAATGTTAGAAGATATAATGAAAACGAAAGTACCAAAACTGGCTGCAATAAGGCAATATATTTTTAATATTTTACACGACAGACCCGTTTCGGTTATTGCCGTTATCAAGTGACATCTACTTGCAAGTGACGACCATACAGCATCTGTAGTAATTTTTTTTTCCTATCCAATCTTGGTAAGTATATGTTTCGTAGTTACGCAACGTAAAAAATAAGTTTTTGACGGATATTTTGACAGTTCAATATTCTGACAGTTCTATAATACGATGCTATATGTTTGATAATGGCAATAAGCCGAAACAGACCTGTCGTGTAAAATAATAAAAATACATTAACTTATTGCAGCTAGTTTTGGAGCTTTCATTTTCATTAGGTATTATAATGTGTACTATGCTGCAGGCCCAACGGAACGTATAAACAAATGTAATGTGTTGCGTATAAAGTCAGGAAGGCCCATTATTTTATGATCACACAACTACAGAACAATCATTGCAAGCGTCACATCCTTGGAATATCTAGGAGTTGGCATACTGAGCGATTTAAAGTGGAGATACTATATAAAAACCATCACAGGTAAGGAAGATGGCAGACTGAGTCTCATTGGAAGAATCCTCAGGAAATGTAGTCCAACCACAAAAGAGGTAGCTCAAAAAACCCTCGTTCGTCCAATTCTTCTGTATTGGTCGTCAGTTTGAAATCGGCTCCAGATAAGATTGACAGATGAAGTAGAGAAGATGAAAGAGCAGCAGCGCGTTTCGTTACAGGTTCATTTAGTAAGGGCGAAATTGTCGCGCAGGTGCTGAGCCAACTCTAGTGGCAGACGTTGTAAGAAAGACTATCTGCCTCACGGTGTAGTCCGTTAAAGTTCAGAGTGTGTACTTTCGTAGAAGAGTCAACAATATATTGCTTTCACCTACGTACATCTCACGGAAAGACCATGAAAATACACTACTGGCCATTAAAATTGTTACACCACGAAGATCACGTGCTACAGACGCGAAATTTACCCCGACAGGAAGAAAATGCTGTGATATGCAAAAGATTAGCTTTTCAAAGCAGTCACACAAGGTTGGCGCCGGTGGCGACACCTACAACGTGCTGACATGAGGAACGTTTCCAACCAATTTCTCATACACAAACAGCAGTTGACCGGCGTTGCCTGGTGAAACGTTGTTGTGATGCCTCGTGTAATGAGGAGAAATGTGTACCATCACGTTTCCGACTTTCATAAAGGTCGGATTGTAGCATATCGCGATTGCGGTTTATCGTTTCACGACATTGTTCCTCGCGTTTGTCGAGATCCAATGACTGTTAGCAGAATATGGAATAGGTGGGTTTAGGAGGGTAATAGGGAACGCCGTGCTAATCCCAACGGCCTCGTATCACTAGCAGTCGGGATGACAGGCATCTTATCCGCATGGTAGTAACGGATCGTGCAGCCAAGTCTCGGGCCCTGAGTCAACAGATGGGGACGTTTGCAAGACAACAACCATCTGCACGAACAGTTAGACGTAGTTTGCAGCAGCATGGACTATCAGCTCGGAGACTGTGGCTGCGGTTACCCTTGACGCTGCATCACAGACAGGAGCGCCTGCGAATGGTGTACTCAACGACGAACCTGGGTGCACGAATTGCAAAACTTCATTTTTTCGGATGAATCCAGGTTCTGTTTACAGCATCATGATTAGCATCCGTGTTTGGCGACATCGCGGTGAACGCACATTGGAAGCGTGTATTCGTCATCGCCATACTGGCGTATCACCCGGCGTGATGGTATGGGGTGCCACTGGTTACGCGTCTCGATCACCTCTTGTTCCCATTGACGGCACTTTGAACAGTGGACGTTACATTTCGGATGTTTTACGACCCGTGGCTCTACCCTTCATTCGATCCCTGCGAAATCCTACTTTTCAGCAGGATAATGCACAACCGCATGTTGCAGGTCCTGTACGGGCCTTTCTGGATACAGAAAATGTTCGACTGCTGCCCTGGCCAGCACATTCTCCAGATCTCTCACCAATTGAAAACGTCTGGTCAATGGTGGCCGAGCAACTGGCTCGTCACAATACGCCAGTCACTACTCTTGATGAACTGTGGTATCGTGTTGAAGCTGCATGGGCAGCTGTACCGTACACGCCATCCAAGCTCTGACTCAATGCCCAAGCGTATCAAGGCCGTTATTACGGCCAGAGGTGGTTGTTCCGGGTACTGATTTCTCAGGATCTATGCACCCAAATTACGTGAAAATGTAATCACATGTCAGTTCTAGTATTATATACTTGTCCAATGAATACCCGTTTATCATCTGCATTTCTTCTTGGTGCAGCAATTTTAATGGCCAGTAGTGTATTAGACTCGAGCCCACACGGAGGCTTACCAGCCAACAATCACTCTTCCTGTGAACTATTCACAACTGGAACAGAAAATGGGGAAGTGTCAGTGGTACACAAACTATCCTCCGCCACATATGTCTGTGGTTTGCAGAGCATAGATATAAATGTAGAAAGTGATTTAACGTCGCACTTTTCGACGACTGTAACAATAACTGTATTAGATTCCGTGAAATACTGGCGAATCTGTGGAGTTGGTGACTGTACCGTTCTGTTGACACAGTCAACTCGGATTTAGAAGAAGAAAAAAACGTTCTTGTGAAACACCACTAGCTCTTTACTCTCACGAAGTGTTGAGTGCTGTCAACAAGGGATTTCAGATTAATTCCATATTTCTATGTTTCCAGAAGGCTTTTGACACCGTACCTCACAAGCTACTTGTAATCGAATTGCGTGCTTATGGAATATCGTCTGTTATGCGACTGGATCCGTGATTTTCTGTAGAGAGGTCATAGTTCGTAGTAATTGACACAACCATAGAGTGAAACAGTGGTTTCTCCCGTTCCCAAAGGTAGTGTTATATAGGCTCTTTGTTGTTCTTTATCCATCTAAACGATTTAGGAGACAATATGAGCAGCCATTTTAGGTTGTTTACTGATGATGCGGACTGACAGAGCGGTTCTAAGCGCTTCAGTCTGGAACCGCGCGACCGCTACGGTTGCAGGTTCGAATCCTGCCTCGGGCATGGATGTGTGTGATGTCCTTAGGTTAGTTAGGTTTAAGTAGTTCTAAGGTCTAGCGGACTGATGACCTCAGAAGTTATGCCCAATAATGCTCAGAGCCATTTGAACTTTTCTTTTTTGCTGATAATGCTGTCGTTTATCGTCTAATAAAATCATCAGAAGATCAAAACCAATTTCAAAACGGTTTGTATGGTGCGAAAATTGGCAATTGACCGTAAATAATGAAAAGTGTGAGGTCATCGGTATGAGTGCTACAAGGAGTCCGTTAAACTTCGGTTACACGATAAATCAGTAAAATCTGAATTCATAATTCAACCAAATACCTAGGAATTGCAATTACGAGCATCTTAAATTGGAAAGAACACACAGAAACCTTGTTGGGAAGGCGGACCAAAGACTGCGTTTTATTGACAGAACACTTAGAAGATGCAACAGATGTACTAGAGACTGCCTACACTACGCTTGTCCGTCCTCTTGGAGTACTGCTGCGCAGTGTGGGACCCTCACCAGATAGGATTAACGGAGTAACTCGAGAAAGTTCAAAGAATGGCGGAATGATTTGTATTATCGAGAACCAGGGGAGAGAGTGTCACTGACATGATACAGGATTTGGGGTGGACATGATTAAGACAAAGGCGGGATTTCTCATTAAATTTCAACAACCAATTTTCTCCATCGAATTCGAAAATATTTTGTTGACGTATGCCTACATAGGGAGAAACGAACATAATAAGAGAAATCAGAGCTCACATGGAGAGAGAGAGATAGGTCTTCGTTTTTCTGCCCGCTATTCTGGAGTGAATTATTGTGAAGGTGGTTTTGATGATCCCTGTGCCAGGCACTTAAGTGCGAGTTGCAGAGCAGCCATGTAAATGTAGACCTAGAAAGAAACCAGATCGACAGTGGTGGCGGAGTACGCAGCTGTGTGACTGCTGAGAAAACAGCTTGGCGTGCACGGAAGTGTGCGCGCATGAGTGGCGGCATTGCTGGTAGCACGGCACGAGCGCGGCTGCGGCTGCTGCCACTTTAGCCGTTCACCGCCCACACCCGCCAAGGTCGAGCTCTTATTATGCTGCAGCGGCCGACCTGCCGCCCTGGGTCGTGGGCGCCGCGCCGCACCGCCACATCGCACGCTCACCGCACTCGCACCAGTTACGCACTCACTACGGCTCCTGTCCAATAGCGGCCGGACGCCTCTAACATCGATCGCATTTAGGCCACTGAACACTGCTACGTGTGTCCTGCGTTCTGTGAAAGCTGAGCTAGCATTTGTCACCTAGCCTTCGTACTTTCTACTATGACCGACGCAGCATGCTTGCACCAATCTGGGGCTGCCTGTGAAGGTCTGCTACAGCATTCGCGTTCTTAATCTAAAATCGTGCTCTGCAAATCAGTTTAAAACGTGGCAGAAAGCACTTTTTCGTGATGGTTTGGAAACACTGGCTGTAACATTAAGACCAAAAACGGTCTCTACAAAGACGTCTTACCACAAATACAGAAAGATGGGTTGTAGAAGCTGTTGGAACATAGTCGGTATACCACGGACAATACGATGGAGCTCCATCCACATCCATAATGGAGAAGCCACATCATGGTGTATGCCGGAGGATACCTTGTACAACTGCTATTCATTCCCTTTGCTGTTCCTCAGTACGCGGTCTAATTTCTCTCGTCTTTGCGGTCCTTAGGCGACACATACTTTGGCAGCAGTAGAATCGTTCTGCAGTCAACTTCAAGTACCAGTTCTCTAAACTCTCAACAATGTCTCGCGAAAGAACGTCTTCCCTCCAGGGAGTCTCATTTGAATCCACGAAGCATCTCCGTAAAACTTGAGTGTTGATCAAACCTGCCAGTAACGAATATAGCAGCACGTATCTGAATTGCTTCGTGGTCTTCCTTTAATCCAGCCTGGTGGGGTCCCAAACACTCTAGCAATAATCAAGAATAGGTCGCCCTAGTGTACTATACGTGGTGTGCTTCACAGATGAACCACTCTTTCCTAAAAATTCTCCCAACAAAGCTGAATATTCGCGTTACCTGCTAAGGTCCTTACGCGCTAGTTCCGTCTATATCGCTTTGCATAGTTTCGCGTAGATATTTAACCGACGTGATTTTCAAGCAGCACACCACTAATACTGTATTCGAACACTACGGGATTGTTTTCCCTACTCATCTGGTTTCACTTTTCTCTACATTTAGAGCAAGCTGCCATTGATCACACCTAATAGAAATTCTAAGAAATCATGTATCCTTCTACAGTAATTAAACGACGATATTTTTCAGTATATTACCGAATTATATAACTATCCGTTGGTCACACCACCTACTATACTGAAGAGTATCCTCACAGGAAATCTTAAAATTTTTAGATTTTTCAGTTAAAATCAGCGCTGTAATCCAATATCTCATAATGTTACTTTACTGTATCACATATAAATAAAATGCACATACTTCGCTTCTTACCACATCGCAGAGATCCGTCTCTGCAGAATAGGTGGAATACAACTTGTATAGTTTAGTAAAATTGCTTACATGCTTCCAAGAAGCATATATCAGGACTGCTGTGGAAGCGATGGTCGGTTACTTAACAGCTCTAGGTGATTCTGCTCTCAAAACAAATTCTTGAGTTTCTAAGCCGAATTTTGTGGTATATCAGGCTTGTTTTTAAAGTGCCAGTCCGTTGTTAAAATGTTTCATCTATTCTGCTGCATTCGCGGGAAACACAAATCAGCGTGTAGGTATGCACGCTGCCTTACTTTGTATACGTTCGACGTTCTCTATTCAGCATGTTAGGGGTCCTGCATATTTCAGCTTTTTTCCAATACAGACCACACAACGTTAACAGTCCTTCTCACACAAACTGAAAGTTTCCTGTGGCATACGATTAAATCTAAATCCGCTAATTGTATTACCTAAAACTGTGTCTTTGTGATCACCTTACTAAAAATATCCGCCCTCTGTGACTTGACACAGTCAAGTTATATCACATTAATAGTGTTGGTAAACATTAATCCGTTTTTAAATTTCGCGAAGTGCACAATTTTTCCTCTACATAGAGCATGCTCACATTCGTTGCTTCATTTTGTTTCTGTTGCACGGTCTATGTCCCCAGTTTTTAATACCACATGCCAATTTCAAGCACTAACACAGTTCGGTTAAGAGCGCTTACATCCCTTTTTCGTAACGGCTTGCTAGTTTTTGAAGGAAACCACTGGAACGTAGGCAAAGCTAGATCTTGAAATTTTCTTGCAGTAACGTATTTATAAATAATATTGAGGCAGCAGAGTGTGTCGACATGAAAGTTGCGCGAGGTGTTTAGTCGTCTTTGCAGAGTAAAACTTGGTGGCGTTGTTGGCTACATTCTGCTGCTGCACTAAGAGGTTTTTTTAACAAACAGTCAATGTGACTAATTTATGAAGCAGCTTACGTATATAAAGATGTCTTAAACACACAGTTTATTGGATACACGGAGACTGATGACTCATCCCACGCTCACCATATTTGAGCACACTTTAGCTTGATATTCATACTCGATCTTACTTCAGGTTAATTTTGGCTGAGACTGCGGACGTGCTTCAATATGTTCATCGAATTAAAAAACAATGTTAAATTATGACCTAATTTTCTAAATAATTTCAGTAACTATATCTGCATATGTAGACCTAGTACCGAGAGTTTTTCATGACTTTCAAAGAAAGATGGAGTAAATATATACCCATTTCTTTACTACAGGTATCATTGACTAAAATGGAAATAGGCTATCGGAGTCAGTCATGAATAAACCTCACAAGATGGATGTAGGGCACATAACTGACGTCCAGTGATTCGGGTTCGACACAGCCACCTAGTCGAATATTCCTGACGCAAAAATGTAAAAGCGACCTCATAAGTGATTTGTGGTAAATTTTCAACAAAAGTAAAATGACTGTTAATGATTGAAATCTTGCCCGGAGAAACACTGCGTAACATACTATAGTTTTCTAAATCGACTAGAACATATTTATTTTCGAGGCACTGCTCATAAATGTCCTATGTTTTTATAATGTAAAATCTGAAGTAATGCTCACTCGAACATACTCAACCACATGAAAAATGAAACTATTTGTGTTTGTGGAATTCACTAACGATTTCTTAGAAAGAGCTTTTTACTGCTGAAAGCATATAACACCCAACTGGTGCACAGCGAATTTCTGAATAGCTGCAAATGCTTGCCTTAAGCCGTGAAGTAAGTTGCTAGAACGTTTCTGGGTAATGTGCGCACTTGCGTAAGCTGTAGAGTCGAAGATATTACGGTACTTACTAACATCCATGCAATCAAATTTAAAACTTTTACGTATTACGAAACAGGCAATGCTTCATCGCGAAAGAAAATTTTTCTCTCGGTTCTTAGCTGCACCACTTAGGTCGGAAATAAATTTGAACTGCAATCATAACGACATAACAGCGAAGGCGGCAAAGTTTTCAACGAGCGGGCGAATTTTTACACTAATTAGCTTAATCTTTACGTAGTTATCAGCTGCTCTGGTCATTTCAGTTTTCTTGTGGAGTCGAACTGTCATGAACTGAGGTGGATATTAAAGCTCCAAATAAAGCCTTTCGATTAAATAAGCAAAAAAAAGCTTTCTTAGGGAGTTGGAATGTGGCAAACGATAACGTTAATTTAAAAAATAATTTGCTTGTTGTGGACTAATAAGGGGTTTGGCATAGTATGATAAAATTTCAGGATTTCCAGCCGGTCTAAAAGCTTCCTTTTCTGACAGAATATTTTGAAGACCCACTGAGCGCCAGTTGTCATTGTCAGATGTGCTCAGTACTTGGTTTCCAACCAGACTGCCTAGCCTCTGTGATGTAACATGACTGGGTTCAGAGCCGTTTAGGTTTAAAGGACCGGTCGACCTTGCCCGACTGCCTTCTGTTTTCCGAATGTGTTCTTTGTGTAGCTTGTTTTTTGTTCGTTGGCTTAAGCTCTAAAACGCCGTGTCTTAGTTAAGGCATCTTCATCATCTTGAGTTGGATTTCCAGCAAAGACAACTACGATCACTGCGACGTTCGTCCACCCTGTGTATTTCGATTGGCTGTTCTGATTGAGTTACTTATTATGTACATATTTCGTAATATTTGCTACTGTACTAGCTTTACTTAACTTCGTGGAGCGTTACAGTGAGTAATGTGTGTTATACACTACAGAAAATAATATAGCCAATGAATAACAAAGGATGGTCAGTTTTTAACTCGTATCGTAATTGCCATTAGTGAGTGTTCTTTCACAAAATACCTTGGCGTGTGTGAACGTTACCTTTGGCAACAATTCTTCGAATACTTTCGTCTGCACTTGTTCACGGAATATGTAGCGGAGAATACAATTTGTGTTAGACTCATTTTATTCTTTTCTTTCCCGGATGAGACAAGATAAGAAAAACTGTCGTTCGCCTTAGAGTAAGCAGAAATTCCCCTAATTTTACCACTGTGATCCCGCTTTTTGGAAAGCGCACAATCTTAACTGTAGCATCTTCCAATGGAAATTGTTCAGCACTTCAGTGACGCTGTCACATCACGAATAACAACATTCTGCACAAACTAAACAAATTCGTGACGAATAGCGCAGTTCTTCCGTACATATTCTCTCTCTCTCTCTCTCTCTCTCTCTCTCTCTCTCTCTCTCTCTCTCTCTCTCTCTCTACAAACTCCCAGCCAAGTAAATGTCCCACACATAGGAACGATACCAAAAATTCTGTCGGGTGAGTTTTTTTAGGCGACTACCTATGTGGAGGAATCATTATTCCGCAAAATTCTTACACTGAATCGTCTGGCATCTTTCTAGATTCACGTCGTCTTTCCATGTTAGTACGTTCAGGATGGATAACTCTAGACGATTCAAGGTTGACCAGATCCACTGATACCACGACGGTGTAATTCAGCAGTAGCGATCCTTTAACCATTTATTCGCACGAGATTGGTTTATATTGGACCTCTGGTACCACTTTTTACTTTCTTCACCTGCAAACCCGCCTATAATTAGCCACAATTTTCTAGTTATACGACATCCCATACGCAGTTAAGTCTCAGAGCTACTAGGTGATGTATATCCAGAATCATTAATAACTGTCATATATCGCTCTTCCGTTCCGAGCGACGCTAAGTGAGAATTGCGTAGTCATGAGTTCGTGGAGGACAGGTGTCGGATGGCACGGTGAACAGCCGTTGTGGAGTAAGAGTTTCTCTCTTTCGAATTCAGTCAAGGTAATTATGAAGTTACGAATATTTGGGACATTTTAATATTCGTGTCACATGAATTTTAACTCACTCTCTTATTAAACAAGCTTACTATGCGTTAACGGCAACTTTAGTGTGGCCAGCCGTGGCTAGCAGCAGACGCCAACTCCCACTTAACTGCTAGCTTTGCCTAGAAAGTGTCCAGATTTCAAGGCAACTAGGAAAATTATCCAGATCACCGTGACATCAGGCGCGTAATTTGTTTAGCTTCCTACTCCTGCAGTGAAATGTCAGTTTTGGATACCGTCCCGATGCGAGTGGAATCGACATGTTGACTGAACTTGTCTATTAAATATTCTAAACAGCGTTAAAATTTTATGGAGTAACTTTCGTTAGACGTAGAAAAATGTAATTCATGGTAGTTTGACAGTGGAAAGTCTTTCCTTGAACCGGAGTTCCTAGTTATTCCCACGTTGTACAGTGCTCTCCCTGTAAATAGAGAGAAAGTTACGATTTCTCTACAAAAGCGGCGTTCGCTCGAACGCAGACCAGTGACTTAAACGTCACATTTAAAAGTACTATGAACGCTGCGTACTTAGCCCTCCCCGGAAAGGTAAACACAGCTTGCTAATTACCTTCTTTATAGAATCGGCAAGGATTTAAAGCAGTTACTTCAAATACTAAATTGTAAACAGGACACACACATGGTAAGAATGAACAGAGCAGGCTTTAAGTACCATTTCCATCTCCCCCGCTCAACCTTCCCTCCTTCCCTCCCACCCTCCCCCCCACCCCCCGTCACCCCCGCGCCCGACACTTGCTTCCCTCAGAATGCGAATTTTACCCTAGTATGCGAATTCTACCAGAAAGTTGAGTTTTTAAGGCTTATTAAAACCTACTTTATTCTATTAGCAATAAAAGGACTTAAGAGCATGTAAAGTTTGTTTCTTCCTAAAACTCTTATAAATGCATATTTAACCTTTGTATTATAATGAAAGGCGGGAACGCAGTCGTGTCATGAGCTGAAGCTGCAAATAAATTAGCCTTTGGATGCAAGGATGCTTTTAAATTTCTGTTTCTGCTGCCGACCACTGAGGTGTCAGCTTCGTGTGGTGGTGTCACAGCAGTGATCTTTGATCCCGAGAAAGTTCTAGTTAGCATAGGTTAGATGTACATATACAAAGCGCATCTGAAGAGTGGGCTGATAGTCCCAAAATACAATATAATACAATAAAGAAATCAAAAACTATCCTTGCAACTAATGGCTAAATTCATTATAATTTCATTTTACTTCATAAATGTATTGTTCTAATGAGGTGATATGTTTACTTCTCACACTTCCGCGGAAACCGATTCTGGCAAGTGGGTACATAGAAGTAAAAATTTCTAAGATGCTCTGAATTTCATGGAGAGCAGGGCTATTGGAGAACAAATTTAAAAACTTGTTCAAATAGATATCTCGGACGATAGGTCTGAAGTTTTGTTGAAAAATAAAACTTAAAATTAGTTCATTTCTGACACTCATAGGTGTTAAAATCCCTCTGACTTGAATTCCGCAGTGGTATGTAGTTAAATAATTTGAACAACTATTGTGATGCTCTGTAATTCCGGTGGAAGCTCGGCAGTTCCGGCAATCTCTGCTGCGCGCATTCAAGTATAACGGGTTCTACATTTACATCTACGTGATTACTCTGCTATTTACAATAAAGTGCCTGGCAGAGGGTTCAATGAACCACCTTCAAGCTGTCTCTCTACCGTTCCACTCGCGAACGGCACGTGGGAAAAACGAGCACTTAATTTTTCTGTGCGAGTCCTGATTTCTCTTATTTTATCGTGATGATCATTTCTCCCTATGTAGGTGGATGCCAACAATGTTTTCGCAATCTGAGGAGAAAACAGGTGATTGCAATTTCCTGAGAAGATCCCGTAGCAACGAAAAACGCCTTTGTTTTAATCATTGCTACTCCAATTCATTTACATGTCTGTGGCTCTATCTCCCCTATTTCGCGATAATACAAAACGAGCTGCCCCTCTTTGTACTTTTTCGATGTCATTCGCCAGTCCCACCTGATGCCGATCCCACACTACACAGCAGTACTCCAGAATAGGGCGGACAAGCGTGGTGCAAGCAGTCTCTTTAGTAGATCTGTTGCATCTTCTAAGTGTTCTGCCAGTGACTCGCAGTCTTTGGTTTGCTCTACCCACAACATTATCTGTGAGCGTTCCAATTTAGGTTATTTGTAATTGTAATCCCTAAGTATTTAGTTAAATTTACAGCCTCCAGATTTATGTGACGTAATCGAAATTTAGCTGATGTCTTTTAGTACTCATGTGAATAACTTCACACCTTTCATTATTCAGCTCCATTGCCACTTTTCGCACCATACAGATATCTTATCTAAATCATTTTGCAAGTCGTTTTCATCATCTGATGACTTTACAACACGGTAAATGACAGTATCATCTGCAAACACATTTTTTTCACTAGCTGCTTATTTTTTTATGACCCACCGTCTAATTTCTTATGGTGGGTCGTATGTTGCCACTTAGCCGCTGTGACTGGGTCCGGGGTCCGGTATGACTGAAAGTAACACCACACCGGCTGCAAACAATCTAAGATGGCTACTCAGATTGTCTCCTATGTCGTTAATATAGATCAGGTATAATAGAGGGCCTATAACACTTCCTTGGGGAACGCCGGGTATTACTTCTGTTGTACTCGATGACTATCCGTCTATTACTACGAACTGTGATACTACTCGCTGTCATGTCTGTTGTGAAATGTATCTAAATTTTGCATGCATGTCGTGAATATTTACATGTACGGCTCTGCAAGAATTGTAGTAAAATCCTGTCAGACGAAAGAAGCACACGAAACGGATCCGTGTCTTATCCACAATTCAAAGAAACCTCTGCTAAGATGCTAGTCTCGTCGAAAACCGTGATGCATTCTCATCGTATCCATCCCGATGCAGTGACGAACAATTCTTGCAGAAGTATCTGCCTAATGCCAATGAAACCTAAATCACGAAACGTTCAGTCTTCTCAATTGCAACACCGCTTTAATAAGTGGGAAACGGGTTTGTCATAACTTTCGAATGAATCACTTATTAGTCTGAATGCCTTTTCTATAGCTTAAATTCTGTAAAGCCATCATGGTACACGCTACATTTAAGTTGGAAACCTCGTAGTAATGCTTTTAGAACCATCTGCATTGCATTAGGGGTGGTAGTTACTTCGTTTTTGGGTTTAGTAACACCACAGTAGACTCGTATTCATGCTACAATCGATTTGCATCTCATACATAACAGAATGACAAATAGGAAAGAGAACTGCTGAATGGATTATTCATTTGCACAGGAGCTAATCAAGAGTAGTATTCACGAGTAATATACTGTGAGAACGAGACATTCTTATCGGTGTTCTCCGTAAATGGAGAAATTTAAGCTCCTCGCGAGCGCGGTTATGGGAAACTCGTACAGTTTGCATTGATGTTGTTGGTAGAAAACAAAAGCCCGTTACAGCCCTTCATAAAACGGCAAATAGAGCTTCCAGTTTGCTGGAACCCCGTATTTTGGTTTGTTGCTCAGGGATTCCAGGTGGACATCAGCGACTCAAGACTGAGTGCAGCAAATACCACAAGATATTTGCCGACGATACCAGGATAATTTACAGATTAAAGTCAGCAACCAAATAACATGAAAATGTATTAGATGGTATCATTTCCTTGTTTATAGTTAATGTCGATCTTCATTTGCAATAAAACTGTGTCAGCTTCTCATGTATAATGTTGAGAATGACATTCTATTCTTGCGGTGGTGACGGGATGATTGTAGAAGAAAAGATCAAATTTGTATGATTTAGCATAAACAACAGCTCTCTTCGAAGGCACATGCCTCTTTCCTGAAGAAGCTGGAAGCAGCTACCTTTGCGATCAGAATAGACACCGCCATTAGGACATGTGAAAGGCGTCACCTTGTGGGGCGGCGGATGAGTAAGTTTGTATCAATAAATTTGCTGTAACAAACGCTTGCAAGTTGAATCAGTTTCTGGCTTTTAGAATGTTGTTAATGCTGTCTTTCGCCGTTCTCAACACTGGCTCTCTATTTACTTCTTGGCACCCAGAAAGTGATTTAATAAAACATGGAGCCAGTATTTAGAGATCCTAGTGCCCACTTCAATTGAGATACCATTATAGCTGCAGCTTATAGCTCTGAGGAATTAGGAGATTGTCCGGGATTTCTAATCAAAAACGGTTTTCCAAAATAGTTGAGTATATTCTGAAATTCACTGATAAAAAACACAAGTATCCCTACAACCTAACTAACAGAGCAGTTCAGAGTCTAATGCGCTGATGCAATTATAAATGTCCGAATTAAATGCTAAAAAGAATGCTCGCCATAATTTGATGAAAATATTTCATCAAACGCCACGCTAAATATTTGGTAGAATGTCTGTCCCGCGACGGCACGTGAAAATACGACAATACGCAAACTGAAGCTAGATAATGAAAATCATTCCAGAATTAACACTTCACATAAAATGTTTTCATGGTTCCGCGTATCTCTAGTAACTTAATATGGCACCCGAGGCTGTTTGTAGCAGTGACACTGATCCGACGCGGCTCCCGACACAGATGGTGTGTCATTCAGCGTCTGGAGAGAACTGGGGCCTTGCTTCCTCGCGTAGCGTCCTTATATATAAAGCCGCGGTGCGGACGGCGAAGGGAACGCCTGATCTTTTCGGCTCTCTCGACTAGCCGCTGGGCTAGTAACGCACCACTTCAAGTTACATAATAATTTATAGCTTCTTTTGCTTATGGCCGATGAAGCTTTTAATTTAAACGTGCATTCAGCACGCAGGTAAGTATTGATAATAAAATTTTGACGTGGATAAGTTAAATACTTTGGGCGAGAGAATTAATTAAATTACACTGCACGCAGTAGATGAGCTCTGAACTGCCCCTTTTGAGATCCGCTATCGCTATAATTTTATATGTATTAAAAAGAAACTTTACACATCTTCATAATCATAGCGGACCTCCAACCTATTTAAATCTAAACATCCTAGCCTTATTTATTAACCTACTTAATTTATCTTGCTTCCTTCAGTTTTGAGACTAAAACCACAAAATCATGAATTTCCACTAAAATCTTAATTTGTGAAATCCAAAGTACTGTTTTTATTAAATCATTATGAAAGATGAATCTAAATATAAATTTTGAAGTCTCTAGCTCTTTTCTGTTGCGCCAATGATTTTTCCAGAAAAACGCCAAAATTTCGAAAATGGCTGAAGTTATCGAACTGATATTTAACACACATTAGTTTAGTATTATATTTGACATGCTAGAAAAGTTTTAAGTCATTTGCTTGATTTTTAAGGTATTGCGCAACATTTATGACGTCAGAGCTAGTTACAGCAGACTGGCTGGCACACAATGGAAACTGATGTGAATTTACTACAGCGTGAGTAGGCTGCTTCCCTACAACCTGATATACTTTCAATCTGTGATTCAGTACCAGACACATATCGAACCAGCTTGTAACTCCTATATATAGGTTAACAACGGAGGGCCTATACTTCCTTCGGTAAACCCTCTCTCTCTTCTATTTACTGAATGACTTCCTGTCGATTACTACGAACTGTGACCTAACTGACAGGATGTAACGCACCCAGTCGCACAAATCAGACGTTACTCCGTAGGCACACCATTTGATTGAGGCTGCTTGCGAGGAATGTTATAAAAAGCCTTTTGGACATTTAAACATACGGAATCAAGTTGAGATACCATACGCCTCACTTACAGTGTTTAATTAAAGAGTTATTTACTGCTGTGAGGTTAGTCATTGCACAGTGCATTTACTGTCCTTTGTGATTCGTTATTCATCTGTACTTCAGTCTGACCCAATGAGGTCTACAATTTATATTTGCGTTATGGCATCCATTTATCAATCGTCTCATAAGTATAATACTAAAACATTTTCTGTTGCAAAATTTAATTTCACGCTATTCCGTCAAATGGAACAAAAAAATTGGTCCTGAATGTTGCTTTGTATGAGAAGTCTCTAAAAATCATTCCTTACTCTTGGCTAGGAAGAGACCTTAATGAAAGGTATTTTTTTCCTTCTCAAAACTAAATTAAGGGTAATTTCCTTCGTCTTAGTACGTCATTATTTTACGATTGATGTTTCTAGTTGTAGGCATTATCAAAAAACAAAATCTGCATATTTGACAATTTTCTTAAGACCCATGTTTAAATTCATGTCCTCAGAACCGTATAGAAACATGTTCGGAACATTAAAAAGTTATAAAACTTTAAGATCAGTTACAGAAGAGAGCGAAATTGCATTCACTGTGCAGATTTTAAAAATGTGTGTTGATTTCTACAGCGCCTTTCCTGTGATTTCTTTATATTAGCACAAAGCGTATTTAGGAGTCCCTCGGCAGATAAGCTTCAGCGATATCAGTCGATAACTCACCACTTCTTTTCTAGACCCTTGAACAGGATTTACATAGTTTGACTGGACGTTCAATTCCAATGGCAACAATGAATAACGATAACTAAGAAATAAACTTCACTGCATGAACATTCAGTTCGACCCATCGGTCTTTCCATATCCAGTGTCATCACACGTCAGTAAACACCAATAGCAATTGCGACTGAGAGTCTCATTGACGTGTAAAGTGGTGTTGATTCCATTTGCCGAAGCTGCGCGCGCGACACACACACACACACACACACACACACACACACACACACACACACACGTGTTAGACGCGGTAATACTTCTTTCAACGTAAATCACATTTTTTGATTTTAGCGGGACCGTTTAGAAATCAGCTCAGAATTGGTCTCAGCGTTTCTAGAAAACTTACGCTACATAGTCTGGCTGTCAGCTTGTCAGGTGGTGGTATAGAGCTAAAGAGGCCTCCTAACTGCGACAGTCAACTTTGACCGCCTCCTATGTACACACATGAGGCCAAGACGCCCTGTTGTCTATTATAGTATAAACTCGTAAAATCATTACAGTCGGTAATGTAAGCTCATTGGACAAAAAATTAGTCACTCTCTAGATAAAGCAGTACAAGCATCATTCAATACCGTTTAATTCCAGACGTAGACTTGATAACCGCTTGGAGTTGGTTAGGAAGTGAGTCCACAAGGTTGTGTAGATACGTCTTAGCCAGGGGAAGCTACTCCCTGAGGATTTGATCACGCAGTCCACTAAATTGTGGGGATGCTAAAGCCTGCGTTTTACCTGCTGTTCCAGCCAGTCCCACAGATTTTCAGTGGGGTTCACACCAGTGATTATGCGGGGCAGTAGAGGTGTAATAAGTTGGGGGAGTGTTCAGAAGTCTTAGTCTTCCAGCCAATGAACTTCGCTGTTTTTAGGTGCCTACGTGAGCAAAGGCCTTTTGCGATGTGACAGATTACAAATGTTCATCGCTTGCAGTTCCCCGCAGTGTTCTCTCCCTAACAGCTGGTAATGGACCTTCATTCACTGTCTGCAGCAATTCCTGCCGGGTTTGGAAGCGATTTTGATTCGCAAGCCATAAAATGCGTCTCCGGTCGATCTGTCAGGATCTTCTTCCGATCTCAATTCTGACGACGTGATTCGTGGCCACACCACTGCCTTCAGTCATATTAAACAGTCCGCCGCGAAACACCAACAAATCCAACCACCTCACATACCGTATGGCCATAGGCACGGCTAAACACGATTGCCGTTTTTGCCACAGTCTCACGTCCTTACATGTACACTTGTCGACGTACCATGTCCGCTTGAAACATAAATGCCTCACTGATCGCTACTGGCTTTTGCTCACAGAGGCACTGCGCTGTAGGTTGATCACGTGACTCTATCGCTGCACCGTCTGTAAAGGCTTAACGACTCATCTTTGTGCGCGCACTGTGATTTTCTGTCCGGTAATCTAATTTTGTGTGGTGTGTTCGTCTGCTCTGCCAAACTGAAGTATGGGTAGGAAGGTCTTAGAACCGGTCTCTTTACAGTTTACTCATTACTGTCATAAAAGAACGTGTGAGGTTTACGTAGTTCTAACAGCGCCGAAACAAGCAAACGGTGTCAATCGAATTCGGCTCGACCATCACAGTTTCCGATAAGATATCAAGTAATCCTATATTTCCTTTTAAGGCGTTTGAGAACAGCAGGGCAGGATTTAAATCCCCAGTCTCCGTGTATCAGTGGTGATAACAGAAATCTTCAGACTGCACATAAAAGGCGAAGACATGTTAGTTATCAGCGGCGCCAGAGATAACTGCGAACAGATTCTGTGCTCAGGGAAGGCGACTACGCAGCTGATAACGTAGCTATTCTTTCGTCACTACACTCACCTGTCTTTCTCTTCCACGTCTTTTGGTGGATTTTTCAATGCACTGAATTGATTTCGTATAACCTGTAGTTCATTTCTGTCGCCAAGATATTCATTGGTAGCAGCTATTCAGTCATGTTGCGGGAATAAATTTCAATAGCTAGTAAGGTAGCGGAGACGATGGTTAGTTACTGAAAGCAAGAGTATGTGCTTGTGTTTATGTGCTTGTGTTCAGCGTTGAAACTTAAACCCGTTCCGCTTCTTACGTAATGAAACTATAGGATGCAGTCTGTGATTATTCGTGTGTCCGGACGGTGCGGTATTTTTAAAGATCGACACGAATACTCCATCTGTAATTTTCCTTTTTTCATCCGTGGCGACACGAACACTCCATACATTCTGAAAACATTTGTCATAAACGATATACATTAACATGTCTGGAGTATTATTTACACAGATCGGTAGAAATCAGTACCTGTCCTCTTCCATTACTGCTTTGCCGTAAGCTTGGGATTGAGGAGGGAGGGACAGCTTAAACTTTTTCGTCATCGTCGAAGTTACTAGAGACGTAACACTTAGCTGGAGTGTGGTGGTATTGGGTGGGGGGAGGAGGAGGAGGAGGGGGGCGGGGGTTGGTGAAAGAGGAAAATGATTAGCGGAGATATTGTCAGAGGAGTCTGAACTGTATTCGTCGAAAAATCATTTGAAACTGACAGGTAGCCGAACAGTGATTTCTAACCACGAGCCTCCTGAATAAGAATTCAGTGTCAATCACTAATGTAGTGCACTGTTGATGAGTTAAGAATTAACAGAACTAATACTTTTTCTCTGCTGACAGGAATAATTTAATTTGTTAGTACAGGAAACAGTGCTGTGCAGTACATAGGGCTAGTAAATAACAATAAGGCGTATGGGACATCCGTGGTTGCCTATCGCGTACGGACAAGAGGAAAAAATTGTTGCAGCCTCAAGCCTGATAATGCGGATTTAGGTTTCAATTTTGTATCGTATAAAATGCTTAAAACGTGTAGTAATAAACTAGTAAGATTTCCTGACCAGTATTATTTAGCTAGGCGGTAGTGGCGATGGCAGTGGCCGTGGAACAAAAGAAACGTAGCACGTTTAAGCTGTTGTAAAAAGTGAAAAGCATGTTAAATAAGCTCCTACGTCTACGTTGCAAAAAACACCAGGAACTTAAACTGAAATTTCTCTTGATTTCCAGGGAAAATAAAACCTACTAATTCGAAAATGAGCAGTGGCGACTAATCTGGGATTCATTGAGACAAACAGCAGCGTCGTTGCAGAAGAATCATACCGCCATTAACCTGAAGCTATTTGGGGAAACTGCGTCAACCTTATCTAGAGTAGTGGCCTCGAACTCTATCCTCGACCCTCAAGAACGAGTAGTAAAATTACTGGACCATAACCACATCGGCTTGTTGCTAAATCGACGAATTTTATGCCTGTTGCCTACTACAGTGGTGAGACACATACTTCACTCGGAAAGACGTATTCCAATATCCGACTGTCCAGATTTCAATTTTCAGTCATTTGTGTAAAGCGCTTCAGGCGAATTCTGATGGGGTTCCCAGTACTTGGATAGCTAATGGTATCTGTGCGGGCCCAATGCTGAAGCCAGGTTTCCCACTCTTCCAAATACACAGTTTTAATACTTGCTGTGTGATATACTATTGCGAATTATCATAAACCACTAACAGGGTGTTTGAAAACAAATGCAAAATGTTGCCAGTCCTCTGGTTAATTTTCATTCAGTTTCTCTGTATGCTTATAGCCCAATAATGTTAAGATTTCACAGCCACACCGTCTTCTTACCTTCTATAATTGAAACGATTTGTTTAATGCACTTAGTATCTTAAAATATCCAGAGAGGTTTAAAGCTACAGACTCGTATGTGGGCAGCTGTTACCTGGCGTCATACTTAACTGGACCACGGCTGAATTAAGTCACGCCGACCACATTCAGGGCGTCATAATTCAAGGTGAAGTTACATGATATGGCTCCTTCAGTTGCAGATAAAGCACAAGGTAAGTTCATACTAAAGAAAGGAAAGTATGAAAACTGGGGCTTAGGAGATTACACGTACTGCTTACTCCTGATATTATTCGATGAATCAGAGATTCTAGAGTGAACGGACTGCATATACTGAATAGTACACCCCGTGGTCACATTACATTATTTAGCAGGTGTATTTGAAAAGTGTCGAACGTAATCATATGCAGGACCTTGCCCCCGAAAAAGTATGTTTTCCACAACTCTCTCCCCACTTCCATCCCCCCCACCCCCCCACCCCTCATTCACATAATGACCGTGCACTGTGCCATAATGGCTGAAAAGACATTGATCTGAAAGGAGTCTCACGGTTCCTGACTCATTTATCACCCGTTATTTACAATGGTGAGACACAAATTTGATCTGGGGATACATAAAAAATATCACATACAAATTTATGGCCTTGCGTTTGCCTTAGTCCAGTTACACTCTTGCTTGGCTAACGAATCCAATTTCCATGTTGAAGACAAGTCTGCATGAGGTGCACATCTATATTTGTCGTCTTTACTACACCGGAATTTCTCACTGGGTAATTCTGGTTTGATGAACGACCTGAGAATTTTCAAATGCAAGTTCTATAATTGCTTGATGTGTCCTGTATGCCTACGAAACTTCTGAAGCGTGTAAAGGAAAATATGGGACAACGGATGTGTGTGCAGTTTTTCGTAAGTACTTGCATGTCATGGGCGAGGAAAACATGGCGATTAAACTTACTAAACCTTGCGCCTGCAGCACCAATGCGGCAATTAACTTAAAAAGTTGCCACATTCCTACCCAAGTATTTAAATCCGTAAACAAATTCGTTAGTAGATGCTAATACACTTATACTGTGAGTCAAAAGATTTTCACAAACTTTGAGAGCGGATGTACATCAGAAATGAAAAAAAAGCATATATAAACATGAGTTCGAAACGTCTTCTGAGGAATGTATGAAAATTAACTCTCGATGCACTTAAATCTAAAATTAAACACAGCAACGTAACATTAATGCACTCTGGTAGTCAGTCTACCTACAACTCTACCCGATGATGGCGTATAAGTACATGGTGTTACATTTACATTTGGCCATCTCTTCCAGGTGTTTAACTTTTTTCTCATACAGTTTACAGTCAAAGAAGTTTCTCGACAGTGAATGAGAAAAACAAATAATTTCATTGGGCTTAATAGTACTTTATTTTTGCCAGTTCTTGTTTTTATCTTTAGAATGTTATTCAAGGAACACAAGAAGGGTACGCTCTGAGACCTCCAAAATGTTAGAGTATGTGGTGTATACAGCAGTCAACAAAACACATTTCGCCTGATATTGTTTGCTATCTTTATCCACCAAACAACTTGATAGTTTGAGATGCCACTCTCGTCAACATGGATGTTAACAAGTTTTTGTAAACTTGTCAGTCTGTCTTCACTATGGATTTGTAATGGTAAAGTCCAATAGTGAGTAGCCCATCACTAATCTATATGTTGCCATCTTACCCCCTCCACACCGTAGAATCCAGCTATTTTTTGCCTTCCTTCGTGCTACTTACCCGCCCTAACATTAAAATTAACCAAAATAAAGCATTATCGTTACTGGCAGCTTCAGCAAGTAAAGTATTTAGCTATAAATAAGTAGTCTTTCGCTTCATCTTTCTTGGTAGCGAAACATTTGTCTCAAAGTTTCAAGTACACACACAAGAAAATAGTTGTGCAATGCCAGATAATCTGTTCTGAGGGCCTCAGACTATACCTTCACAGAGGAATACAATAACTGTGTTACTTGAACACCACTCAAATGATCCAAAACAAAAATTGGTACAAAGCTAAAGATTTTCTCCCTTCACTAAAATACCATTAAGAGCAGTGTATTTATTTACTTTTCTCATTCACTGTCGAAAAACTTTATCTACACTTCCTGGCGAAATACATGGTTGGATGTCAATTTAACTTCTTACGCGTTCACACCATCGGCAGGTGTGTAAATAATTAGAAACGCAGTTGTATGTGACTATAGCTCGCATCATGTTGGAAGGTGGCCCTATTTTCAGCCGTTCTGCGCATCCCCCACCATAACTGCTAGTAGCCAATAAGATTTATTCTCTTTCGGAGCGGTTAGCCGCGAGTTACAAACTGGACTGCGAGAATATCTCTCCCACGTACTGCGCTGTTGCCGTATTTTACGACAATGCAGTTTCATTCACACAGCGACCGAATTATTATTTCAGATGTCGATGTTACTTCCTGGTAGCAGTATAGCTGTGAATGTGTACCTGTAAACGTTCGTGTTTTTTTCCAAATGAATATGTCAGGCGACGGCAATAAATGTTAACTTCCTCACAAGGAACTTTAATTAAATCATGTGTCTGGAGTATCGTCTTAGTTATGAGACTGGGTTCGTGACTCACTGCCACAGAGGTAACTGACGGAAAGTCATGGAGTAAAAGATTTAAAAGACAATCTGAGCAGTCCTCTTAGACTGTTTGATGATGATGATGATGATGATGATGATGATGATGATGATGATGATGCGATTTACCGTTTTATAAAGGCATCAGAGATTAAAACATATTAGAAAACGATTTAGACAAGATATCTGTATGGTGAGAAAAGTGGCAATTGACTCTAAATAATGAAAAGTCTGAGGTCTTCCGCGTGATTACTAAAAGGAATCCGCTAAATTCTGTTTACAGGATAACACGATTCTAAAGGCTGTAAATTCAACAAAACACTTGGGGATTACAATTACAAATAACTTAAAATGCAACTATCATATGGATAACATTGGCTGGAAAGCAAACGAAAGATTGCGATTTATTGGTAGACTACTTAGAAAATGTAACATGTTCTATGAAAAGACTATTTACACTATGCTTTTCCACCTACTTCTGGAATATAGCTGTCAGGTGTGGGATCCACAGCAGACAGAATTGATGGAAAAGTTCAAAGAAGGGCAGCTCGTTTTGTATTTTCGCGTAATAGGTGAGAGACTGCCACGGATATGATACGCGAATTGGGGTGGCAATCATCAAAAGAACGTCGTTTTCCGTTGTGGCAGCCTTTTCTCATGAAATTGCAGTCACCAGCTTCCGCCTCTGAGTGTGAAAATACTTTGTTGGTGTCCACCCACATAGGGAGGAATGTTCATCATAATAATAAAAATTAGAGTTCGCAAGGCAAGATAAAAGCGTTCATGTTTCCTGGCACTGTTAGAGAGGGGAACAGTAGAGACATAGCTTGAAGGTAGGTCTATGAACGCTGTGCGAGGCACTTATTGTGAATTGCTGAGTAATCATGTAAATGTAGATGCTTCACAAGCAGTCGAGATGGTTTATGTACATTATTTACATCATCTTCAAATTTGAATATGAAACCGATACTTCTATTTTTGACGTTTTCAAGACTCAAGAACGATAGCTGCAGAAGCACGTGTCGCCAAGGGAACTGTACAGAGGACAGCAAACAAAAGTGTCGGAGCTGTACGGAGAATAGTAAAAACAAGTGTCGGAGCTGTAGAAAACTCAAGAAATTTTTGTTTTTGTGTCGCCAGAAACCTGTGAACCAATAGATAATTTGACAACGATGTTTTAAAGCGCTTCGTGTTTGAAATGTACATGAGAAGAGAATACTCAACATCACAAAAGCTTGTTGCAATTATGCCTGAGCAAATTGGCTTCAAACGTAGTGCTTCGTCAACGTAAAGAGTTTTAAAATACATTGGTTTTAAACAGGTTAAGAAGAGAGTTTTTAATTGAAAGAAGTGACATAGAAGCAGCGCAAAGCACGTCCGTTACAAAGGTGCACAATACAAGAGGAGGAGGTAGTTCTACAGTGTATTACCTTGATGAAACATGGGTGGATCAGAATCATGCCATGAATACCTGCTGGAAAATGAGTGATGGTACTGGATGTTTTAAAGTTCCCTTAGAAAAGGTTCTCGAATTCTTATTTTGCATGCTGGCTCTTCTTCTGATTTAGTTACCGAGAGTAAACTTGTATTTAGATGTCAGAAAAACATTAGTGACTACCATTCGGAAATGAACGCTGTCACTTTAAAGAAGTGATTCACTGAACAATTCTTGCCATACCTAGCTTCGAAGTCATCACTGTAATTATCGTATCAGTTATCATTCAGCTGTTATACAGAAATGACCAAGTACGAGCACAAGGAACGAGATATTGTGCTCTGGCTGAAAAATAAAAATATTCTGGACAATATAGGTCAGACTCGTGCTGAAATCTTGCGTTTATTTAAGAGTCACGTGACAATGTATAAATTTGACTTTCTAGCATCTGAATGTAGTCACGCAGTTTTGCGTTTACCCACGTATTACTGTCAGTATAATCCGATAGAATTAATGTGCGCACAGGTTACAAGCCATGTGGAAACAAACATTCAAGATGTGTGTGTGTGTGTGTGTGTGTGTGTGTGTGTGTGTGTGTGTGTGTGTGTGTGTGTCCTTGGGATAATTTAGGTTTAGTAGTGTGTAAGCTTAGGGACTGATGACCTTAGCATTTAAGTCCCATAAGATTTCACACACACTTGAACATTTTTTGTTTGTTTGAAGTTTTTGTTATGTATTACATTTTTGCTTCTAATACAATCCAAATCGCAATAAATGGCAATTGTTGCAACTATTTTCTATGATCTTGTAGTTAGACAATCGTCGTTTTAAGAAACATTGTTCTTGACATCTTCACAAAGCTGTATCAGCTGTTCTT
This sequence comes from Schistocerca americana, assembly GCF_021461395.2. Taxonomy (NCBI): domain Eukaryota; kingdom Metazoa; phylum Arthropoda; class Insecta; order Orthoptera; family Acrididae; genus Schistocerca; species Schistocerca americana. The sequence continues at coordinate 718,087,796 of NC_060130.1, forward strand.
GCCTTCCGACGTCACAGACAATTCCTGTGGAGCAGTGGACATAACCTCAAGACTCCAAAGTAATGTTTCTCTCATGTTGACAAATGATCTAAATCGGTTTTAAAATGTTTTATTCTCCTCATAGATTTGAACGTATGATACGATGTACCAAAGGAGAATGAACCCGGTTGTTGTCCTCAGCAACGCAGTTCAGCAACACGGACTTCGTTTGCCCGCTCTCTGCGGCCACGCGCGCAAACCTCATCCCCTCCACACCTCCCTAACGCTCCGCCTCTACGCCTTCTTACGTGAAGCAGGCTTTAGTAGAACTACTACTGTGCTTTGATGTTTTTCGTGTTAAGTGTTGTCAGATATTAAGTGATTATTGTGAAGGACACGGAGACGGACGTATGCCTGGGAGACATTATCAGCATGTGGCAGTTTGAGAGGGGCCTCAATGTGGGATCCCATTTTGCTGGCTGGTCGAATCGTAGCATTGTATGTCGCCTCATTGCATTCTGCTTTCAGGGGCTTCCAGGTGCTCCCTACAGAATGCATATCACCTGCCTTTCTTCCTGTATCTCCCCTTTCTTCTTTTTTGTCCCTTATTTAGCCTTCATTGACCTTTGATAGAGCTTGGTTTTTTCTTCCCCCTTGATTTTGCACGGTAAGCAGTCTCTGACCTACAGTCATGTAGACCTGTGTTCGAGAAAAAAGCATTGATGACCTACTAATTTCGTCCTTTCAATTATCCAACCAACGAATTACAGCTTGTCTCAGGACAGGATGCAACAGTATTGACACCCTTCCCAACCAAACCAATGCCTGCATCCAGGCCAGACGCAGTGTAACGACACACTGCTAAACAGGCTCATACTGCCAAGTTCATTGTAAATTTTACTCGATTTTGTAATCGTATGTCTCAAACTGGAATTTTTCATTCCATTTCCATCTTTCCTTCAGAGTGCTTCACTTACTCCAAAAGGCAGTGTGTTTCATATGGTGTTTTAATATTAAAGCATTCGCCTCACAATTAGTCAAGTCTTCGTCCTTGGTTATCTTTAAGTTGCGTAGAAATAAGAGGCCTATTCGGAAAGTAAGGTCCAATAGGTTGAGAAATCAACCTTTGTACAGATGTTACAGTGTCTGTAGTATGCCTATCGATCGCATCACCTCGCTCTCTTCAGTTATGAGCATACAGTGAGCATGTAAAGATCCTTAGAACAATGTTCACCGCCAAGTATGGGTGCCTGCTGCATGGTTTCGCTTGATTTCATGCAACCCCACAAGACGTACCTGTCACGCATTTCCTTCTTGACAATTCTTGGCTGTTCACTGCAAGGGCAATGAGAATCACCCAGCATATAGCCCAGACTTGACTCCCTCTGATGTTCATATCTCCTCACATGAACTGCTGGCTTTGAAGACATTTTGGTACAGACAAGCGTTGATAAATGGCGGAAAGCACAGGCGGCTGCCTTCTATGATGATATTGGAAAGTTAGTTCAACGCTATGGAAAAAAGTCTAAATCGGAGCAGTGACTATGTAGGAAGTAACTGGAAGGTAAAGCAAACTTGCAAATAAAACATTTTCAATTTTAAAGTTTGCGACTGATCGGACCTTACTTGACAATTACCCCTCGGAAAAACTACATGGGAATCACGAATATTTGTTGACGTGGCTGATTTCCGAGGGTTTTAGGAGATGACGGTGAAGCAGACACGTCTTTCTGAATCATAAACCTAGTGAGACTGTCACCGTCTTCCCCAAACTTGAGTATACTTCGTGTTGCAGTAATGTAGAACTTCATCGTTGAAGCATTATGGATATGTAAGACGCATATGGGTAAGACTGCAAAATCTAAAATGGGTTCTGCACGCACTCTGTTCGTATTAGAATCGTCCTAATAGTCGTCACTCATCAACTGTTACTTCTTTTGATCAGTAATTTTCATCACTCTTGATTTCCAAAGTTGCATTAACCCGACTCATTAATATTTTTTAATCGTTATTTATCAGAACATGGACCCGTAGCATCTATAAGTGGTCGCTCAAAGCATTATGAGGGATTTCCACAGGCTTTTTTGAATGCTCTATTGACTCGCATGCTTTATTAGGCGTCAGATGTCTGTCGGAAATCGCTAAGGCGATAGTGTGCGCTCCTCTGCCGTGGCTGCTTTTGCACTTCCTAAATTTTCATCAGGAACAGCACGGAACAGCGTAGCCTCAGCATAAGCTTTTCAAAATTTTCTGAGTGTTTCTGTGGCAGTTTTTTTGTAACTAACAAAAACCTCACTGTTCAAAATATTTCTCAAATTTGATACTTTGCACTTAATAACACCTCAAGTCTATTCTCACAGATTGCGGAGAAAAATATGCTTCGGATGATGCGAGAGAACGCAGGTAGGAGATGAAACAGGGTTTAACTGCTTTCTAGTGTCATTAGACGTGCTTCTGCTTCCTAGAAACGTATCTTGCGAAAACAGTGAAGAGTAAAGGGGAAAATGAACAACGGGTAACTGGTTGGTTGATTACAAATTTAATGGGCCAGAATACAGTCCACAATAGCTAGAATGTTTACTGGTGTTCTACTTGAGTCACTTCTTTCAATAATTCCTCCACCGAAAAACCAAAAATCGTACTGTGGTTCGGATCACAAGCCGGAAGTAGATTGTATTGAAAGTAGTGCGTATCCAATAAAGCACTGATAATAAAATAGAGTTCAGTTTTACAGTTTCTAGAGGCATACGTTTGAGACCCACTCCGCCTTATTGCCCGTGATTGGCATGAGAGACAAATCAATCTCTTACTGTCTCGGCATATCTTAGCTGTGGTACAGCGGAATATTTCGTAATAAGATTTAAATTCCACGGCGTGGAAGCTGAAGACGTATCTCTGTTACTCTTAATGTGTATTTCGTGTTGAGATCCAGATAACACTGTAAATTCCTTATCAAAGTCAAATGAAAGTTTCGTTCACGTAAATTCGGTGACCTCGGCTAACAAAAAGAAGCAAGTCGAGAGTTTGTCCCGTGAATATCACAGGCGGAGCATTAGGCCCAGCTGCCGCGTATTGGTAATAATTCAACTGTCTGTTTTAAAAGGAAAGCATCCCAGCATTCACCTTTAACGGTTTACGGAAATGATGAAAAAAAAGATTTGTAGAGAGAGAGAGAGAGAGAGAGAGAGAGAGAGAGAGAGAGAGAGAGAGGGGGGGGGGGGGTGGGGTGGGAGGGAGGGAGGGAATCTTACTCCTACCGAATGCTCGATCAGTCCACGGTCGGACTGCGCGTGACCACATATTGGAGAAAACTCTACTCGGTAGTCGGTCCGGGAACTATTCTTTCCCATGATAGTTGACTTTCTTCAGCTCTTCACAACACATTAAATATGGAAAACACACAGGCACCAAACGTCCCAAGTATGTAACGATCACTTGAACAGTTTGTGCTACGTGAAATGAAGTGCGCATAACCGTTACATTCGATGAAATAGACAATAAAACAATGGTTGTGAACTTGAGATGTACAACGCGACTAGACGTAATCAAGAGGGCTATCAGACTTACCATAAAAGAAAGAATTTCATGTGGTCTGCGGGCACGTTCTGTTGCTGTATATTTCCCGTGATTCATATATTTTCTCACGCTATTTAGAATATATTTCTAAATAATTGTGTAATTCAGTAGCTGTAACACTCGCTTTCTCTTTAATAGCTGCATCGATCCATTTGGGATTTTTTTTCCTTGCGTACCTACATCGTTTGCAGTCTTCATCTACCTATTTTATATAATTGCCTCTTTTGTCTATGTAATTTACATTTACTAAGACGCCGAATTTATTGCTTAGTTTAATCTTGTATTGCTCCCTTCTCTTAAATAAAGTCGATGTAATCAATATTTGTCTTTCTTGCCGAGTGAGTCTGTCTACATCTTTTTATCCGTTGCAACTAAAAGTGGTATAGCATCATAGCATTCCGTGCAATTTATTATTTGATTATACAAGGTGTAACTAAGTATTGCAAAACTTTCAGGAAACATTCTCATACAAACAGGAATAAATTGTTTTATATTGATTTGTGTACGGGAACGCTTTGCCTACTTCCCTCCATAATTACATTAAGCACGGGTAAAACACAGAAACAGAACTTAGCAGTATTATATGAAACGTTTTCTTACATGGGATGTTCAAAAGGCCCCCCCCCCCTCCGATTAAGTTTTGTTATAACGTACAGTAAGTTGTAATTTTTAGGTTCACCGCCAGTATTTGTTCCAATTCAACGGAGGTAATGTGAACATGTGACCCACTTCATTGCTTGTGCTGTTATCCGACGAACCCCATTCCTCTATTAGCATCAAGCACGTAGCATCAACTGTTCAGTGTTAATCATGGATTTGGTTTCGGGTGCATTGAAGTGGAAATGTACTCAAATGTGGAGTTTGAAGATGCCCATTTGCTGTACGGATTGGCAGATGGTAGTGGCCGTGACGCTCAGCGTTTGTATCAGAGATTTCCAGGACGATGGTTTTCCGAGAGGACAACGTTAGAAGCAATTCATTGCCGTCTTGGGCGCAAGATGTGGACCAATTCCTTGGGCTCCACTCTCTCCGCACCTAAACCCGCTAGATTTCTATTTGTTGGGGCATTCGGAAGCTCTTGGGTACGGAATCCTGGTACTAGATGTACAGAGGCTTTGCGTCCGTATTGTGGAAGGCTGTGACACGATACCCAATTCTCCAGGGATACATCAGGAATTTAATGCGACACTGGGATGATGAATGTATCCTTGCTGACGGACAGTATTTTGATCATTTCATTTAAGAAGTGTTCCCTACTGTGCTGACACGTTCCTTTCCTGAGTATTTCCCATGATTGTGTTGTTGAGTTGTACGTAGAAACTCAGCTTTAACAAGAAAATAAAGCACTTCCCGACCTACGTCCCTGTCACATATTTCCTTTCTCTGAGTGAGGAATGTTACTTGGCAGCGTGGCCATACCATTTTGTTATGCCCTGTATGAATACCCGCCATATGTCAACTGTTTATCACAATCTTAAGAGATAAGAAGTGAAGTAAATGTCCAATGTGTAAATAAACGTTTATTTATATATTTTTGAATACGTACACACTGTAAACAAATTGCAAGGAAAAATCTTTAACAAACTCATAGTAATATTAATCAGAAAAATTGATCATATGATGAAGTTTCCCTTGCAGATGCAAGAACAATGTTCATAAAAACATAAAACTTCCCGTGTAAGGAATACGGCAATCTTATGTCCATTCTACAGTAATTAATTGGTTACTCCCTTTGCTATATTAAAGGTGATGGAGAAAGCGAGTCTGACTAGACATTAATTAAAATTGAGGTCCGCCGAAATGAGTGGTTGATTATTCGTTGCGGTCTTCAGTCCAAAGATTGGATTAATGAAGCTCTCCACTCCACTACAGTCTGTCCTACGTAAGTCTCTTCATCTTTGCATCATTTATGCAACCTACATCCATTCGTAACTGCTTAGTGTGTTCAAACCTTGATCTACTCTTATCATTCCCCTCCATTACCGAACTGACGATTCCTTGGTATCTCAAGATGTGTCCCAGCAACCGATCCCTTCTTTTAGTGAAGGTGAGCCCCAAATTTCTTTCCTTCTCAATTCTGTTCCGTACCACCTCATTAGTTACGCGATTTAAACCATCTAATCTTCGGCATTCTTGTGTAACACTATATCTCAAAAGCGTCCATTCTCTTATCTGAACTGCTTATTGTCGAATTTACACTTCCGTACAAGGCTACACTCCAGACAAATAATTTCAGAAGAGACTTCCTAGTGCTTAAATATTCTATGCAAACAAATTTGTCTTCATATTACTAAGACTACATTTTATACTCTAATTCAGTCATCGTCGCGTCTTTTCAAGCTCAAATTATAAAACTTCGAATACTTTCGCTGTCCCACTTCCTCAGCGTCACCTAATTTAATCTGGCTATAGTCCAGTGCCATTGTTTAACTTTTGATGTTCATCTGATAACCTCTCTTCAAGAAACTGTCCATTTTGTTCAACTGCTCATGCAATCCTTGTGTCGCACTGACAAAATTACAATGTCAGCCAACCTCAACGATTTAATTTCTCTTTTCCGACCTTTAATTTCCTTTCTATATTTGTTCTTGGTTTTCTTTATAGCCTTCTGTCCCCAGCTCGTGGCCTAGTGGGTTGTGTTGTTGCCTCTGTATCAGGGGGTCCCGGGTTCGATTCCCTCCCAGGTCGGGGATTTTCTCCGCCCTGGATGGGTGTTTGTTTTATCATCATCCATTATCACCACCACCATCATCATTGGAAATGGAAAGATTTGGAACTTGTACGGGCGCTGATGACAACGATGTTGAGCAGCCAACAAACCATCATCGTCATTTGTAACCTTCTAGAAGTTAAAATTGAAAAACAATGGGGATTGATCGTAAACTGTCGCAGTTCTCAACGAATGCATCTTTCATTCCTTTAGACTCTTATAACTGTTGCCTGGTTTTTGTACAAGCTGTAGCTAATCTTTCGCTCTCTGTATCTTATTGCAACTACTTCAGCTTTTCAGAGAATTTATTGCATTCAGCAAACTCATAAGCTAAAATATGAAGACTTTTCACGCTCTCCGTTTACTGCTAAGTAAGATTATTCTTACGTCACATCGTTCCCAGCACAACCCGACACTCCCGGCCGTGTTTGCGATTTCTTACCCTCGCAGCACTTATCCTAGATCGTAAAACACGCACACGCACGCATGCGTACGTTTGTTGCACTTTCTCTTCTTTCATAGCGAAGTTTACATGGGACCCTCTTCTCACATTATCCCCAACCCCATTTCAAGGAGTGCTAGCTTTGTTCCTTCTCACGGTGCTAAGACTGACTCCTCCCAGGCCCCAACTAATATGAGAGAACGTTCCAAATTCTTGCAAATAGTCAGTCGGTTCTCAAGCTGTGACAAGACACGCTCCACCGAATATGAGCACACAAATGTTTTATTATTCATTTACAGCTACCGAATTAGACTACTCCCAAGCTATATTACCTGCACAAAGCTTATATTCCTTCTACGAAAATTGCTTAACTCTCTGCCCACAAGCAATACTATTCTTGAAGAATCAAGTTAGCCAAGATTGCTAGCAATCCTTCTTGTTACTATGACCGAATTCGACAGATCTAGACTGTCATCGGATCTTGTAAAATTACTTGTACGTGCTTGTTGCAATACTGAAAGTAATATAGTGATGTTGCGTCAAATAAAACGTGGCAGGGAACATTATCTTGTCACAAATAACACACAATTAAAACATACAGCAATACGCTGTACTGATCCCCAGCGCCGGCCGAAGTGGCCGTGCGGTTATAGGCGCTGCAGTCTGGAACCGCGAGACCGCTACGGTCGCAGGTTCGAATCCTGCCTCGGGCATGGATGTGTGTGATGTCCTTAGGTTAGTTAGGTTTAAGTAGTTCTAAGTTCTAGGGGACTGATGACCTCAGCAGTTGAGTCCCATAGTGCTCAGAGCCATTTGAACCATTTGATCCCCAGCATACACAGTGCGTTAGTTCAACGGTAAAGGTTAGTATTTAGTTGCGTGCGGTTTGTGAGGGGAGACAGATTTAGCAACAAAGACGAAAACAAAGCCTGCGCCCCCCCCCCCTTCCCACACACACACACACACACACACACACACACACACACACACACACACACACACACGAGCAGTTGTTTGAAACCTGTTTAACGGCGTAAACTTGTTACGAGTGGCACTCGCGTAATGCTGCATGCATGAAATCACCTGTTGCTTGGCTGCTTGCCGGTGCTGCAGCAGTTCCGAGCACTGCCGTGGGAAGTAATTTCCATCCGGCAATAAATAAGCAACATGCAAAAAGGTTGCTCTAGAGGAGCTTCAGGTACGACAAGAATACCGACATTTCCTACTTCGGAGTAACCTCATGTTCCTGCAGTTAATAAAAGTGACAACGACTGGGTTATTTCCAGTGTGTGACAAACGCACTGATTTTATTTTGAGCGTCACAACTGAGACGCTGTAAAAGTAAGCATAGTGCACCTTCTAACTGATCGATAAGTGTCTCGTGAGAACATGATAAAGGCTGGGGCGGCTCGACGCAGTTGACAACCTATATGGACGTGCAGTTTTCGTGGTGTCCGTAAGCCACTCTCCACTAACGGTGGGTTCGTTCACAAGACTGTAGCATCAGTGTTTCTATCCGCAGTAATAACTAGGAAAATCATACTGTAGTGGTTGGTAGTTTCATCATCCTATAAATAAATACCGAAAATTCTCCCAAGCGGTTTCCATTCCTTACGGTATTACCGTTATTTTAAATTCTTGAAACAAAAATCATGTTTCGTAACGATTGCGAAATGAGATTTTAAAAATTAGTGTTTCCCTTGGAATTGTTCTGAGAGAGGTTGTCACGTCTTGATCTTCATCCATAGATAATGCATGCGGCGCCACTGAAGAGGCAAATTCATATAAGAAAGGGCATCTCGCGCATGTGTTAATGCTTCTGATTAAGTGCAGTTTATCGGTTCTAAATTTTTATTAGCGGATGAAAATGTTATGAGGAGCAAAACAGTGATATTTTTCGTTTAGATTATTATTATTATTATTATTATTATTATTATTGATGCTGGGGGAGATTACTCAGAAATCAAATTTATAGCATTTATTAGCCGTTATGCTACAAGCTAAAAACGAAACACTTGCTGTCTTTGTGCTCTCTGTCCTTATTTGCAACACATTTTGCCAGCTGGAAATGATCATCCGGTCCGAGACTTGTCTAACGTCGATACTAGTATCCGTTATACATATATAATCTCGCTGAAATTACCTTGTTTCTGTTACTGTAGAGGCTAGTAGTCTGGCCCCAATAGAAAGGAAAATCTCATCCCAGACGAGCCAATCGCGACCGACCAACCGCCGTGTCGTCCTTTGCCAATGACGTCATTTGGACGTGGTGTGGAGTAATGGGGTCAGAACACTGCTCTCTGTTGTCGGCTTTCTTCTCCTGGGAGCCTCTACTTCTTTGTCAAGTAGCTGGCCGGCCGCAGTGGCCGAGCTATTCTAGCCACTACAGTCTGGAACCGCGCGACCGCTACGCTCACCAACCTACCACGCAACAGCCTCATTAATTTTCGTTATGTGGGGTTTTTAATGCACGCAGAGTACTTGGGGAGAGCCCACCACATCCTAGTGAGGCGTTGAGCGGCCACACACTTATCAAATGAACGCGAGACAGTATGTACTGCAGCAATGCTCGGATGTGGTCCCGCGCTAACCTGACACACTTCACCACGACTCTGATGGCTTCATCACGGTCTCAGGCCAACCACCACGGCAGCCTGTCACCTGACTGAGACGAGTGCTGCTTCCGATCAAGGAGAGGGAGCGTACTCTGCGACGGCGAAGACGCTGACCACCTTCAATAAAAATCTCGTAGCCGTTGGGTGTCGAGAGTCAAATTTCGCCGAATTATTGATAACAGGGAGAAATCGTGTAGATTTTTATTCTAATGACCTCAAAGGCGAAAGCTGCTATTTTTTTTTTTATGTATAAGAGGGTTGTCAACATTGCGTTTTGATATTGGGCCCGTGCGTAATCGTTAGAAATCACACTTGTGCTTTATGGTTTCATCAGATTACACTTAATCTTCTGCGAGAAGACTGAACTGTGGAGATCAGGCTATCCAGAGCTAGATGTTATTGGTCCGCTGTCGTTACAAATTTTCAGTCACTACGACAGGCATTTCGTTGTTGGGATGGACAGCTGCAGTCGTGTTAACATTGTCACTTTCGTAACATAAGTAGAAACAGCGCTGTGCCTCCCATAACTGTGACGTTCGGTTGGTACTACTACTACTACTACTTCTTCTTCTTCTTCTTCTTCTTCTTCTTCTTCTTCTTCTTCGGAGGTTGGTCGTGTCCTGTACGAGCCGAAATGTCACGGTACGACAAATCAGTTTCCTGGAGACCAGACATTCCGCCCCGTTCGAACTCTCAGATGATATTGCGCCCTTTGACCCCTACGAAGCATCTCGCAAATTGCTAACACGTTTCCATTTATTTTGACAACTGCACCGATTGAGCTCCGCGTAACGACGACCTGTTCGGGCGCACAAAAGGACACTGTTTGGCCTCTGTGTTCGCCATCTACTTACAATGACCAGACCGAGACTCGAACTCGGGACACACAGTTTTAATCTGCCAGGAAGTTTCATATCAGCGCACACTCCGCTGCAGAGTGAAAATCTCATTCTGGAAACATCGCCCAAGGGTGTGGCTAAGCCATTTCTCCGCAATATCCTTTCTTTCAGGAGCGCTAGTTCTGCAAGGTTCGCAGGAGAGCTTCTGTAAAGTTTGGAAGGTAGGAGACGAGGTACTGGCAGAAGTAAAGCTGCGAGGACGGGACGTCAGTCGTGCTTGGGTAGCCCAGTTGGTAGAGCACTTGCCCGCGAAAGGCAAAGGTCCCGAGTTCGAGTCTCGGTCCGGCACACAGTTTTAATCTGCCAGAGTGTTTCGTATTTGGTACTGGACAGGCTTTCACCTCCGTTGGCTGAAAATTCGTCTGAACGTAAAAAGCAGCTCTTCACCACGCTATGTACGGTAATATGGCGGTTTCACTTTCTCTGCGTATGCTTCTGGGAACGATCAAGACCGTTTCTGGCTATCCCCCAGGAACCACTAGTATTATGCACAGCTGTGAGAAGGGACCTTCCGACACCCCGGCCTGGGATCGCCGTTTGCTCCGCCAGCCTTATCACACAGCTCCTTGTGGACTTCTGAGAAATTTTCCAAAGAATCCGCCCCTTGGTCAACCGACGTCCTAAGCTTGTAGTTGGCCTTTCATACCATGTTCAAGCAATGGATAATACAGGGTGAGTCAAAAGTCCTTGGACACCTTCATAAGTTGGAAGATTAAATGGAAAATTGAAATATGGCGATGGGAACAGTTTTGATGTGGTGCCACAACTTTTGGAGTGTATTTCATTCATGGCCGCCATCTTGAAATCCGCCATTTTGGATTCGTCCTTTTTTTTTTAAATGGGAAGGGGGGTGTATGACACATCAAATAACACTCGCTTGATCTCTGGAATTTAGTGGTATAATTTGTTTTTGTCTATCTTGTACAGTTTAGAGGTTATTAATGTTCAAAGTTGGGAAATTTACCTTCATACCGACTGCCACAACCCATGTTCTACGTGTTGTGCATCCCGTGCAATGCACAACTGTAGTTGCCGCAACCACATTAACAAGTTCTAAACTGTACAAGAGAGACAAAACAAATTACACCACTCAATTCCAGAGCTCAAATGAGTGTTATTTGTTGTCATACACTCCCCCTTCCCATTAAAAATAAAGACTTGAATCCAAAATGGCGGATTTCAAGATGGCGGCCGGCCATGAATGACATTAACTACAAAAGTTGCGTCCCCACACCAAACCTATGTTCCCATCATCACATTTCAATCTTCCCTTTAATCTTCCAACTTATGAAGGTGTCCAAGGACTTTTGACCCGCCCTGTATAACGAGCTCAATACTTCAGGTTTCATTAGTCCTGTTCCCCATCCAGAAAATTTCGGATAATACAGCAGCAATAACTAATTGTACGGTCACTTAGCGACATATGACTAACCAGTTATGTCATATGGTCCGACTGTTGTACTCATCCTCCGAATTTGGAGTCGTACTCCTCCTGGGCATAGCAAATTTCATAAACAGTAGTGCTGACTTAAAACTAAGCTAGCACACGTGTTTGCAAGTCAGATCAACGAGAGAGACTTCTGTTTGTAAAACCTGTCGCACTACTCACTCAATTAGTTTCTCTCTTTCGATATCATTTTCAGTTGTTTACATAACGGAGCTCCCACGGAAATTTTACACATTTCATTAATTTAAAATTTTGCACATTGGGCTGCACACATTAGCAGTCAGAAGCCGTGCTAAATGTGGAAACGGTTAATGAAGAGTTGTCTACTGTTTTTTTTCCAGATGTGGTGTACGACTCGATCCTGGAGAACAAGAACAAGACGAAGAGCTACTGGGAGCAGCGCATGCTATGCGTGGCAGATGGCGAGTGCGCGCCCAAGGTGGTGGACGCGGTGGCAAAGTCGCCGGCCGTGGCCAAGATCGCGATGGAGCTGCGCGAGATGAGAGAGCGCGAGGAGGAACTGCGGCGCGCGAGGCTCGCCCTCCAGCTGCCGCTGCCGCTCACAGACAGCTGCTCAGAGTACGGCAGCGAGGACAGGTACCAGCTCTGCCTCGATACTTCCAACCTCTCACCTGTCATCGCCACTTATTTATTCGAGACTACAAAGTAAAGGCCACACATTTCAGTCTTTCTGCGTTAGGCTTCGGTTGGGTCTTCGTAAAATAGTTTTTCAGTGGAAAAAACATTTGTGTAATACTCTGTAACATCTAATATTAAACGATCAATTTTTTGCCTATTACGCCATCATAAAGTACAAAGGTAAGCGTGTGTGATTTGACACGTTCTTTCAATCGGGATAATACTGGGTGATTATACAGGGTGTCCACTAAGAGACTCCAACATTTGAACTCATAAAATCTGAGAGGAAACACAATTTATTGACGAACAAATACAGGGAAATCATACAGCAGCTCATCAAGTTTTCATACACAGGTGGAAGGTTTAGTACACACGAACATGGGTGCCACGGGTAGCGCGAAGAATATAAAGTCTATAATCGATTTCGTGCCATGTGTTGCGGAGCATCTGTTCTGACAGAGTTGATGACAATTCTTATGCGCTGTTTCTAGTCTTGCAGGTCCTTTACTGGTGTAGCGTATACCCCGTCTTTCACATAACCCCACAAGAAAAAATCGAGGGGGATTATGTCGGGCGAACGTGGCGGCCAAGGAATTGGACCTCCACGGCCAATCCATCGTTGCGGGAATGTGTCATTTAAAAATTTTCGGACATCAAGGCTCCAATGGGGTGGTGCACCGTCCTGTTGAAGCATCAAATTTGGCTGCAGGTCTGTTATCTGTGGCGCGACAAATTATTCCAACATGTTCAGGTAGATGGTTCCATCCACAGTCTGCTCCTGAAAGAAAAACGGCCCAACAATGCGATTTATCATCAAAGCACACCACACATTAACTTTCGGACTGTCGCACATGTGTTCCCTAGGTGCGTGTGGATTTTCGGATCCCTAGATGCGCACATTGTGATGATTGACAGCCCCTGACACGTGAAAGGTTGCCTCGTCAGTAAACATCACGCGTGATAAAAATGTCTCGTCCGCGGCAATGCGATCTAACATGACACATGCAAATTCTTCTCGCTTTGGTCGATCATCAGGCTCGATTTCTTGCACAACCTGCACTTTATATGCGTACAAACGTAATCGCTGATGAAGCACTTCGTGACTGTTGAACGTTTCATACGAAGTTCTCGTGCTGCCTGTCGCACTGACTTCTATGGACTTTGTTCGAATGACCGCCGCAGTTGTTCCACATGATGTTCGCTGATCCCAGGCTTACCACCACCGTGCCCTTTCGCAACACTCCCAGTAGCCAAAACCTGATCACACCACTTCTTTATAGTCTTGAACGACGGGGGTGCTTTGTTGTAAACTCGACGAAAGTTTCTTTGCACTTGGGTCGCCGATTTTGTCTCTGCATACCACCAGACCACTTGGGCACGCTCCTTCATATCCTCCATTTTGCTAAAACAATTGATTGCAGCTCCACTACGGCCAATTGGCGTATCAAATTTGCACAAACTTATTGAGTTGCTCTGTCTGCCCCTTCAGGATTCACAGGTCCACCAATCTGAAATGAGAAAGATATAGGATATTAAAATGTTGGAGTCTCATTGTGGACACCCTGTAATTAAACTGCCGCTACTTGAGAGGGTCCCCATTAAAAACGAGTGATCGTAGGACAATGTAACTTGTGGAATAATTTGTAACGACGTGCGGGAGAAAAATAACGAATAAACCATTGAAACCAGAATGAGATTTTCACTCTGCAGCGGAGTGTGCGCTGATATGAAACTTCCTGGCGGATTAAAACTGTGTGCCGGACCGAGACTCGAACTCGGGACCTTTGCCTTTCGCGGGCAAGTGCTCTACCATCTGAGCTACCGAAGCACGACTCACGCCCGGTCCTCACAGCTTTACTCCTGCCAGTATCTCGTCTCCTACCTTCCAAACTTTACAGAAGCTCTCCTGCGAACCTTGCAGAACTAGCACTCCTGAAAGAAAGGATACTGCGGAGACAAGTCTCGGTCGGGCACACAGTTTTAATCTGCCAGGAAGTTTCATATCAGCGCACACTCCGCTGCAGAGTGAAAATCTCATTCTGGAAACATCCCCCAGGCTGTGGCTAAGCCATGTCTCCGCAGTGTCCTTTCTTTCAGGAGTGCTAGTTCTGCAAGGTTCGCAGGAGAGCTTCTGTAAAGTTTGGAAGGTAGGAGACGAGATACTGGCAGGAGTAAAGCTGTGAGGACGGGGCGTGAGTCGTGCTTCGGTAGCTCAGATGGTAGAGCACTTGCCCGCGAAAGGCAAACGTCCTGAGTTCGAGTCTCGGTCGGGCACACAGTTTTAATCTGCCAGGAAGTTTCAAACCCATTCCGGGTTACAAAAGTTGTTCACTGTGAGGATCATCTGCAGCCACGACTGCCTGTAACGGCACTAAAGATGCCATTTCACAAATATTCGTAGCACTTTTCGAATGGTGGACCATAGAATGCCCTGCTTGAAGATCAAACAATGCGTCCAGTATTCTCACCCATGGCAACAGTAACTACAATAATTTGTGGCGCAATTGGCCGTCGGCCTCTCCCTGGAGCAATTCTCATACAGCCAGTTAATTTGTACTTGGAATGGCACTCTTCAACTCCAGTGCGGAAAGGGGACGTCTCAGTATTCCTTAAATGTGTCGGAGTTTATGAAGAGCAGCAGCACTATTGCTGTTGAAACTTCCTGGTAGATTAAAATTGTGCGCCGTACCGAGATTCGAACTCGGGACCTTTGTCTTTCGGGGCAAGTGGTCAACCAACTTTATTTTTTATAATTTTGTTCGGCATTGTTCGTTTCTTGTGGTCTGGGTGGACGTCACATGATATCTGTTAAAGTTGATCGTGGATTCCTTCACTCAGTTTTTTTATTGCAGAGGACAATCGGCCCTCTGACCGAACACGCTGAGCTACTGTGCCGGCACGCTACTCAGTCACCATGAACGTAATTTCAACTTTGCTTCGCGTTAACTACGAAAGAATGATGTCAGTGCAGCGGCGTAACTGTCGTAGGACAAACTTTTACACTGCTGCGCCCGCCATCATCTCCCCTCCCCCTCTACCAAGCTGACATTTCTTCAGTTTCTGTTCCATCCTCATAGTTAGTTAGGTTTTATATTCCTCTGAGGTCAACAGGACTGCACAATGAGGTAAAAGGTTGCACGGAAATAACTTTTTCTATGATACTATTCAAGACATGAAACACGCGTCTTTAGTCACTCCCATCAGTAGTACCTTCCGATCCATTCACTTCCTTTCATTCTACTTTTTCTCGCCCTACTACGCCCTGCCTCTTATCCTTGCCTCTTGTCCTTTCCTTTTGCCCTTCGACTTTTTCGCCACTCATAAAACATCTTCCCTAAGGAAATGGCGCCGTACGCTAGCTGGGCTAATTATTCGTTACCTATTGCTTCGTGTACAACCAGTGAATCTAAATTAGCACTGCCGGAGAAAGTATCATAATGCGTCTTGTCCTCAGCTGTCTACCCTTAGTAACCTGATACACTCAAAGATACCTTTTTCAGGAGCCCGAAATGTGAGAGCTGCAGACTGTTCGCAGAGCAATTACATTTTACGGCAGAAATTCTCATCTCACCTGTTTGATTTTATAGTTTATAACCGTAACAATACTCTTCTCACCTCCTCTCAGGGGGCTTGCGACTCTTTCGTTCGTGTGTGGCAAGCAGAGGGTCCCAGGCTATTACAGCACCTACTTCCTTTTTTTGTGCTGCAATCTCCCATCTCTGCCGGCCGGAGGGGCCGAGCGGTTCTAGGCGCTTCAGTCTGGAACCGCGCGACCGCTACGGTCGCAGGTTCGAATCCTGCCTCGGGCATGGATGTGTGTGATGTCCTTAGGTTAGTTAGGTTTAAGTAGTTCTAAGTTATAGGCGACTGATGACCTCAGAAGTTAGGTCGCATAGTGCTCAGAGCCATTTGAACCATTTTCTCCCATCTGACTACGCTTACCTCTTTCTTTGGCATGGTGGCAGTCTATGATGTTTATCCAGCTATTTTCCTAGTTACTGTTTTCTTTCGTCGACGTCTTCATTAATTTCATTTAAATCATCTTCCGGTCAGTTATAGTTAGTTTAGTTAGTTACGTGTTCCATTGACCAATCTCACGGTAACCGTTATGATGTGGAACGCGTCAAGTACATAAGAAGAGCATACATGAATGAAGGTTTTTTTTTATTTAAAGCTTAAAGATTTTATTACCTATCCCGGTCCCTTAAATGGCACAAAATGCATATGTTACACCTACAAATTTATTTATTCCTATTCAAGAATTCATCTATGGTATAAAAGGAGTGCTCAAGGAGATATGATTCCAGTTTATTTTTAAAACTGTTGCTACTGTCTGTTAGACATTTTATTTCTTCTGGTAATTTATCGAAAAGTTTTGCAGCAGCATATTTTACTCCTTTCTGTGCCAGATAGGTTAAGTAGAGGATAGTGTAAGTCTTCCTTTCTTCTCATATACACACACATCAAAAAAGGTTTTGCGTCACCTCGTCACCTCGGTTCCGAGAGTTCCGGAACCGGCACAGAAAATTGGAATAGAGATAAACATAAACATCATTTACGCCATTTTTATTGCTTATGAGAACCACACATTGCATGTTGTACCACCACCATACAGCGAGACCTTCTGAGGTGGTGGTCCAGATTGCTATACACACCGGTGCCTTTAATACTCAGAAGCATGTCCTCTTGCATTGATGCATGCCTGTATTTATCGTGGAATACATCCACAAGTTAACCAAAGCATTGTTGGTCCAGATTGTCCCATTCCTCAACGGCGACTCGGCCTAGATCCCTCAGAGTGGTTGGTGGGTCACGTCGTCCATAAACAGCACTTTTCAATCTATCCCAGGCATGTTCGATAGGGTACATGTCTGGAGAACATGCTGACCACTCTATTCGAGCGACGTCGTTATCCTGAAGAAAGTCATTTAAAAGATGCTCACGATGGGGGCGCTAATTGTCGTCCATGAAGACGAATGCCTCGTCAATATGCTGCCGATATGGTTGCACTATCGGTCTTAGGATGGCATTCACGTATCGTACAGCCGTTATGGCGTCTTCCATGACCACCAGCGGCGTACGTCGGCCCCACATAATGCCACCCCAAAACAGCAGGGAACCTCCACCTTGCTGCACTCGCTGGACAGTGTGTCTAAGGCGTTCAACCTGACCGGGTTGCCTCCAAACACGTCTCTGACGACTGTCTGGTTGAAGGCAAATGCAACACTCATCGGTGAAGAGAACGTGATGTCAATCCTGAGCGGTCCATTTGGCAAGTTGTTGGGCCGCTCTGCACCTCGCTGCATGGTGTCGTGGTTGCAAAGATGGACCTCGCCATGGACGTCGGGAGTGAAGGTGAAGGTGCGCATCGTGCAGCCTATTGCGCACAGTTTGAGTCGTAACAAGACGTCCTGTGGCTACACGAAAAGCATTATTCAACATGGTGGCGTTGCTGTCAGGGGTCCTCTGAGCTATAATCCGGAGATAGCGGTCATCCACTGCAGTAGTAGCCCTTGGGCGGCCTGAACGAGGCATGTCATCGACAGTTTCTGTCTCTGTGTATTTCCTCCATGCCCGAACAACATCGCTTTGGTTCACTCCGAGATGCCTGGGCGCTTTCCTTGCTGAGAGCCCTTCCTGGCACAAAGTAACAATGCGGACGCGATCGAACCGCGATATTGACCGTGTAGGCATGGTTGAACTACAGACAACATGAGCTGTGCACCTCCTTCCTGGTAGAATGACTAGAAATGATGGGTTGTCTGACCCCTCCGTCTAATTGGCGCTGCTCGTGCATCGTTGTTTACGTCTTTGGGCGGTTTTAGTGACATCTAAGAACAGTCAAAGGGGCTGTGTCTGTGATGCAATATCTACAGTCAATGTCTATCTTCCCGAGTTCTGGGAACTGGGGTGATGCAAAACTTTTTTGATGTGCTTATAATCATGAATGTCGCTGTTTTTTAAACTGGTACATGTTGTTAACAGATTTTACTACTCAGTAAATGTACTGTGACGCTATTGTAAGAATTCCTATCCTTTAAAGATATGCTTAAGAGATGAGCGACTATGAGCCCCACACATTATTCTAACCCCTTTCTCTTGAGCAGTGAATATTTTTTGCCTAAATGTTGAGTTACCCCAAAATATTATTCCGTGTTACATCAGGGACTGAAAGTATGCAAAGTATGTTAGCGTGCTATTATCGGATCCTCAAAATGAGCAATTATTCTGCTTGCAAGCGCTACTAAACGTGGTCTCTTCAACAGAACTAAAATATGAATTTTCCGATTAAGATTCTCACCTATACGCTTGTATCACCAGCAAACAGTGTCAGTTTAGCTTCTTGTTTCAGATAAGGAGGGAGTTGAAATAGTTTTGGTCCACTTCTCGGACTGACCTCCATTATCAATTTTTTTCCGTAGTGTAGCGCGACTGCGGAAGAAAGTTTTACATGGCGCCTACTGTGTTGACGACCCTCTGCGCACAACTTTTGCGTGGACTCATACAAACGATTAAAAATCAATGTGGTAACCAATCCGACGTGGTGGGGTCGTTATCTACCGTTTCGGTAGAGCCCTCTGATAACACAGGGATCTCACTTCTCAGGCTGAGCTGCTAACTCCCCATGTATGCGAAGTAGATGTCTGTCTGTCTCCATGGGGCGTCAAGACGTCATGTAACGGACGTCATATCAAATGACTTGATTGCGGCTGGGTGGCAACTATGTGGAGAGCTCTTTATCGTACTAAGTGGCATAACGGCGGACGTTGTGCACAGGAAATATATCTGATTGAATCAACACAATGGCCGTTCTTATTTGGCCTTCTCAACGTACAGGTCGAGATATTTCAACGCAGATAGTTGCAATTCTACTGCTTTCCCTATCCTGGCTACACAGTGGGAAGATGGACAAGCCAGACGACTGGGAATGAAACAATTTTCTCTGTACAACTGGAGATACTTCATCGGTGAGAAAAATATTTTTGTGGCACTCACAGGACAAATTTGGAAAAGTTGACTCAGTGGGAAATATGTGCAATGGATCACTATTAAGATCCCCTCTGCTACATAGTCTCAAGCTCTTCAGAACTGTGAACAGCTGGGGGACATACCAATGACTACTTCGAATATGGTGCAAAAAGTTGCCTTTCACAGAAACCTCGTATTCCACACTGATGAATAGCTATGAGCTAATCTCGAATGGCGAGATGTAAATTTTGCCCGACTCGCACAAAAAGGTCCCAGGGATAACCACGCAGACATGGGCACTTTCATCTTTGCCTGTGAAAGAATTGTACAGCCAGAAAACAGTTCTGGTGTACAGCTGTCACGCGAAATCCTATGTCCTTCCGCCCATGAGGTGTTTCCAACGTTTATGCTTTGCTCAAGTGTCATACACCTGCACGACAGACCCAAAATGCGGAAAATGTGGATGATTGCACACCTTGTAAACAACCGCCTTTGTATGTCAGTTTTACTAAACACCATCCTCACATTGCCATTACTTAAAAATAAAAAAATGCCAGAATAGAAATCACTTGACTGCCTGTCATATACTGAGCGAAAAGGAAAATGTGAAAGCCTGCTTTCAATCGACGTGATGAGTAGTTACACAAACCCAACGCAGTCACCCCCTCCCTAACCTCATTTTTTTCCAAATCAAGTATCTACCACTGCGCTTAAGTCTTGTGGTTCCTTAACACTGTCTTTGGGAGACAATTCCCATACCTGGCCGGAGAAACAGCTTGCAAAGAGCTGCGGCCTGTGGGTCCCTTACTCGATGATGTCGTCTCACCCACACTGGTCCGTGGACATGACCAGTCCCCCTGATCCCTTCACGCCAAACTAGGGCACTCAGCATGATGATCCAGTGTCTGTAATGGATACTACGGTCACCTGCTGGAAAGCCAACCACTAATTTCCTCTGATTCTGCAGGAATTTCCTCTTACTCCTCCAAGAAACGCACTTCGCTGACGACCATTTCCCCAAAGCTTTACGGTTACTAGGCATTCTGTTGGAATCGTACTTGCCCCAGGAGGGCAAGTAGAGGTGTCTGTATGTGCATTCGCACAGATGTCAGTGAGTGGCTTCCCCTCCATACGACTCTAAAAGCAATAGCAGTCAGAATGCAAACATTCGTAACATTCATTTACCTACAGGCAGGGCACTTACTTCCAGATGACTGCCTTAATCCCACAGCCCCTCTCCCTTTTCTCTCCTACTTATGATGCTGATACGCAGTACCCCTGTGGGGAAGTAACACTTGGTCTGGTAGGGGCCATCTGATTGACCAGCTTCTGTCCTGACTTTATATGATCTCCCTCTCCTCAATGATCGTACTCCTTCCTCCTTCAGTGCCGCTCCTAGCATCTTCTTAGCTATCGATGTGACAGTCTCTTCCCCCAATCTTGTGGATTCAGTCCACTATCTTTGCGGCGGTAATCACATTTCATGTCACTTACTTGTAGCCGTCCAACGGACCAGATACCACGATTCTCTCTTTTTAATAGTCAACTGGAAATTACATACTTTCGCTGTAACCTTCAGCCCCTCTGTCAGATTGCGTCAATGAGGTTGTGAGAGACGTCTCTGATGCAATTGCCCATACTGCTGGAACTACTATTCCTCTTCCTGCAGGCATGCTCCACAACTGGCCAGTTCCCTGGTAAACCGAAGACATTGCAACAGCTGTTCAGGATCGTCATAGGGCCCTGCAGTGTTTCAAGTGGTGTCCTTCACTGGCCGCCTTCCTCACTTTTGAGCGACTCTGCACTAAGCCTCGCTAACCAGTTAAGTCCAATGGGTAGGAATGCTGAAAGCGCTACATCTCTCCTTGGGGACATGCCTCTTCCTGCCAGGGGTGGACCAAGTTCTGTAATCTTCTTCTACGCCAAAGATAAAAAGACTGTTGTGGGTATCGTCCTTCAGGATTATCTTCGTACCGATATGTTGGTTCTTACTGAACACCTGTTTGTCCCACATTGTGAGAATGCCAGCTTCCAATTCTTACCCAGTTACCTTCTTAAGGCAGAAACTACTACTTAAAGACATCCCCCTATACTTCACCCCCTCCCAAGCCTAATTATATAATCATCCTTTCACTGACTGGGAACTACACTCATGCTCATAAATTAAGGATAATTGCAGAATGTGGTGCCACACAACGTGGCACTACACAAAACTGGCGCTAATAGCATAGGCACATAGGGAACACACACGACACAGATCCGCAAGTCCACGGTATTGGTGATAAGTTGAGAAAACCGTCCCGAAACACATGTGCTACAAAACGCCACTGGTTCCTGCCCATGTACCCCGACATCAATATGGGATATGGTCGTCACGCACACCTACTCAGGCCGCACAACGGGTTAGCATACTCTGCATCAGGTGGTCGAGCAGCTGCTGGGGTATAGCCTCCCATTTTTGCACCAGTGCCTATCGGAGCTCCTGAAGTGTCGTCGGGGTTTGAAGACGTGCAGCGATACGTGGACCGAGAGCATTCCAGACGTGCTCGATGGTGTTTAGGTCTGGAGAACAAGCAGGCCACTCCATTCGCCTGACCTCTTCTGTTTCAAGGTACTCCTCCACGATGGCAGCTCGTTGGGGCTGTGCGTCACCATCCATCAGGAGGAAGGTGGGACCCACTGCGCCCCTGAAAAGACGGACATACTGGTGCAAAATGACGTCCCGATACACCTGACTTGTTACAGTTCCTCTGTCAGACATGCAGGGGTGTACGTGCACCAATCATAACCCCACCCCACACCATCAAACCACGACCTCCATACAGGTCCCTTTCAAGGACATTAAGGGGTTGGTACCTGGTTCCTGGTTGACACCAGATGAAAACCCGGTGAGAATCACTCTTCAGACTATACCTGGACTCGTCCGTGAACATAACCTGGGACCACTGTTCCAATGACCATGTACTGTGTTCTTGACACCAGGCTTTACAGGCTCTTCTCTGACCAGGGGTCAGTGGAATGCACCTTGCAGGTCTCCGGGCGAATAAACCATGTCTGTTCAGTCGTCTGTAGACTGTGTGTCTGGAGACAACTGTTCCAGTGGCTGCAGTAAGGTCCCGAACAAGGCTACCTGCAGTACTCCGTGGCCGTCTGCAGGCCCTAATGGTGAGATATCGATCTTCTTGTGGTTTTGTACACTGTGGACGTCCTGTAATGTAGCGCCTGGAGACATTTCCTGTCTGCTGGAATCGTTGCCATAATCTTGAGATCACACTTTGTGGCACACGGAGGGCCCGTGCTACGACCTGCTGTGTTTGACCAGCCTCCAGTCGCCCTAGTATTCTACCCCTCATAACGCCATGAAAGCGGTCTTTGAGCCATTTCCAACACACAGTCACCATTAGCACGTCTGAAAACGTATGCACACTTACTCGCTGCACCGTACTCTGACATGCACCAACAAATCTCTGCGTATGTGGACTGCTGCCAGCGCCACCGTTCGACGACCGCAGGTCAAATGCACCGCATGGTCATACCCCGAGGTGATTTAAACCCGCAAACCGCCCAACGGAGCGTTTTTTCACCATGTATCGGAATTATCCTTAATTTATGAGCATGAGTGTACTTCAGGCTCTGGCGTCTCACGATATGGTCCCAGGCGCTGTTTAAATTCACAATCGGATGATCCAACATCTGAATATTACTTTCAGGCTACATCTACTAAGGGTCTTCAACTATACTTGGCTCGAATGTGTTTTCCCTTCACAGTGACGAGATAGTATAATGTT
Source organism: Schistocerca americana (assembly GCF_021461395.2). Classification (NCBI taxonomy): domain Eukaryota; kingdom Metazoa; phylum Arthropoda; class Insecta; order Orthoptera; family Acrididae; genus Schistocerca; species Schistocerca americana. The sequence goes on from NC_060130.1 coordinate 718,110,860, forward strand.
CCCAATCCTTAAGCCATTAAAAAACCGAACGTCTGTAGACAGCTACCGACCGATTAGCCGCGCCAGCGTGCTCTGCCAACCGTTTGAAAGGTTTTTTGTAAATTCCAACGCCTCATTAGTCTTTTTGATCTTCATAAAGCATACGACACGACTTGATGCCATCACATTTTACTGATCCTCTTGACTGGGGCTTTCGAGACGCCCTACAGACTTTTATTCATCGTTTTGTATCCCACCGGGTGTTGCAGATTAGAGTTGGCACTTCACTTAGCTCTCCACGGGTCCAAAAGAACGGCGTCACACAGGACTCTGTGGTGAGTGTCGCACTCTTCTACATCGCCGTCAATGGACTACCGACCTCTGTCGAACCACTGGGCATCACTACACTGCATGGCGACGAGTTTTGCTTTTGGTGTGCCTGATATTCAGTACCCTCAATCGAACGCCAGGTCCAAGGCATCGTGCAAAGGGCCTCCGCTTGAACTCTTGCCCATGGTTTCCAGTTCTCCTCCCAAAATGCGGGTCGTGCATTTTTGTCGTCGTACTGCAGTTCCTGACTGGGAACGCCTCTTGTGTACCCAGTGCTTGGACATCGTTGTGCAGCCCCCTTTGTTGCGTTCTTTTTGATAAAAAAGCTGACTTGGTTGCCCAATATTTGTCGACTAAAAACTACTTGTATGCGAAATCATAACATTCTCTGCTTCTTTGTCCACAACTTTGAGTTCGGATCATGTTACTCTTCCCCATATTTACCAGGCCCTGGACTTGCCTCGACTGTACTTTGGTTTCCAGGTTTATGGCTCAGTAGCACGGTGCGGAATTGCAGGCTGTTAAAGGAGATAAAAGCACGTGGAATAGGTTCGCAGATACGCGAGTTGCTCGACGAGTTCTTAAGTTACAGAACCCAGTCTGTTGTCTCCGGCGTCGAGTGTTCGAGACAAAGGTATCGTCAGGAAAGTGTAATAGCACCGCTGTAATTCTCTATATACGTAAATGATTTGGCGGACAGGGTGGGCAGCAACCTGCGGTTGTTTGCGGATGATGCTGTGGTGTACGGTAAGTTTGCATGGCTGGCTTACAGATTTGTGATTTCGTAAGATAGTTGGTATTTTCCGACATTCGCCGCAGAGAAACGTCTAAAAGTTCTCCCAGGAAGCAGGATCTTACCCCAGCTCTATTAGCGGAAGCAGTAAATGGCCAACGAAAATGCCTACAGTCTACTCATTCTTATTGATTGGAGGCCTAAATGTGAATTAGATTCGTGAAGCTTTCTGGCAGCCCGTGAAATAGGGGAGTCGGTTGACAGCCCTCGCGGGTGTAGGTGATGTCTAATGCCTTCTTAGGGCTTGGATAGTATACTAAAGTGTGTTTCCGAAATCAGTAGTTGATGATCCTGAGTGATCAGCCAAACTACACTTCCACTAAGGAAAGGCTACACGAATGGAAAGTGGGTTCCCGCAAGCCAGAGTGGAGTTCTACTTACACACTCTGGTTTTCTGGATGCCTGTTACCTTTATGTGAGCGTACACATGACCAGTAAGTAGGCAACGCCCTTACATCAGATCGCGGGGCCAGTAACTAGTTAGACAGTGGTGTTTCACTGAACGAAATAGTCTTGGCGAGATGTAATTACAGCAGACAAATTGTTTGCTTCCACGGAAATTTTAGTGTTGCGTTTTTGTGAAACTTCTCCCCTTATTGACATCGACTGCGTCTGTTTTTTCTGTGGCGATTATCAATAGAAGTGATTAGGGCCCAGTTGGAGGCGGTGCAGAAACTGTTAGCAGTGAACATATTCCAGTTCAACAGTCTTATTGAATATTTGAATAGTAGTCTGGATATTTGAAAGTGGCTAGATTGCTTACAGGGCATTTTAAGTACTGACTTTGGAGAATAGAAAAGTTTGACCTTATCTCTCGGGGCAAGGCGAGGCTGACGACCCTTAGTTAGACTGATTTTACATGTGGAGCAGTGCAAACAATTAATCCGGGTCCGAAAATAAAAGTGTCTGATTAAATATGTGTGGAGCTTTACTTCGCGTAATTTGTCTGACGCGCCGCCGATCGCCAAGGTTGTGGGGGTTATGGGCGTTGCCTCCAGAGCGATCTCTCGCCACGCTACGGAAGGTACGTTTCGTTATCCCTCGCCCACAGGCTCATTGGTTCAAGCCCGTCGCGCGGAGTGGCCGCGCGGTTTAAGGCGCCATGTCACGGATTGCACGGCCACTCCCGCAGGAGGTTAGTCCTCCCTCGGGTATGGGTGGGTGTGGTGTTCTTAGCACAAGTTAAGTTTTGTGTAAGTCTAGGGACCGACCACCTCAGCAGTTTGCTCCCTTAGGAATTCACACACATTTGAACATTTGGTTCAAGCCCTTCTTCAGCCTGTCCACGTATTTCCAAGGTTGTTCAGATTACGCTGCAGAAATTTCGCTGGGAAGCCCATACACATCCTCCACACAATCCCGATCTCTCCCTATGCGATTTCCAAATTTTTGGAGCCCCGAATAAAAACATTTATGACAGTCGGTTTGTTTCGTACGAAGAGGTGCATGCCTGGGTAGTCGTGGTTCAGTAGGCGACCGCAATTTTTTTTTCCGTGGAGGCATTGACCGTCTTGTCTTACGGTAGGATAAATGTATTCATAGATACGGCGATTACTTTTGAAATAATAAACAGTTCACTTTTTCCACACGTCTCGTTTTCTTTTGACTGCTACTTATATTCCATACGGCCGCCTGGTAGAACCACACGTAACCTAATTTTGAAAAATAATAACCCTGGGAGTTCCCAAGACACGGGAAAGCCTGTCACCATTGGTTGTGTGAAATACTAGAACAGAAACCGCGGCGAAGTATTAACTGTGCATTTAAAGCTTGTCAGTGTGTCACACTGTGTTCATATTTGGGAAAAATCCACTTTAACAATTAAAAGCTGCAGAAAATTGGTATAAAAGTTCTGCGAGGTTAGAGACGTCTTTTAAAAAATCCAAATGCTTGGGCTCGTGCAAACTAATACAGCAGTTTCTCTGATCGCACTTGATTCGCATGGAATCTCTGTTCTTACAGCGATACTTATGGAATTATTAAGACTCCAACAGGCGGTCACAACTTGGTTCCATCTCACTGATCACATTGTCGTATAAACACGGTTAGAATGATTACTTCGAAATGCTCACGGATGACTTATTTTCCCAGCCTTCTGTACATTACACCGACGTCGTCGAGACACACTACCTTACCTCTCTAGAAAATCCCCCATCTTTCTTCAGCTGTATTTTTCATTAACAACTTGAGGTACCATTTTAGCACTCTAAATTCGCGTTATGTTGGACTTTTGGAAATCTAAAAAAATACAAATTTCTATCAATTGTCTCTTTGCAGGTACGAAATGCAAAAAGAAAATGTTAAAATAATTATTTTGCAATTTGTATACTCATAAGAATTTCAAGTGTTGGTAAATAAATTTGACCTCTGATGCTAAAAAAAAAAGCTAATGTAAAGGTCACTATTGGTACTCAATACAAAATTGATAAGCAACTAATGGCAACTAGATCGCCACAAATTATTTTTACAGATTTGTGTAGGCGCGATCAGTTCGCCGATCAATAATTTATGAAGTTGGAGTAATCTACTTGGCGAAGGCTGGTGTCTAAATGATTATGAAGTAATTTCAACAATCAGCACAGAGAAATATTCTTTTTCTGTAGCGCCTCATCCACCTCCGCCCCCCCTCTCCTTTTCGTCTCCTTCCCAGCACATGTAATTAATGTCAGCTGATGTTAAGACTCGAAGTGAGAGATGACTGAGGGTCTAGTCAGCACGTGACTTGAGCGGTCACGTGTGCTTGAGAGTTTGGTCAGGGAGGCCGAGCGTACAGGGCTTCCCTCCCTGAATCGGCGAAGCCACACCGTGTACCCGGTGGTCACGGAACCTTTCCTCGGCGTCGTCTGCAGCAGCGAAAATTTGAGTTGCAAACTGGACTAGGTAGTCGCTTCATTATTAGCACTGACGACTTCCGGGTGTGTCACAGAGCTTCACCACTGGTACGCACTCTTGTAGCAACTTCGGTCAAAGAACGACATTGGCGCAGTGGCTGCTGTTACTTGCTTTAAAATATCATTTTATAGTTTTGCTACAGCACAGTTTCGGCAGCGTAGACATTTTCAACTGTTCGAAATACATACCAGAGGTAACATCGCTAAAATACAAACGTAAAACTTCCATTGGTTCTTCGGCTGAAAGAAATTACATGATATATCCAATAAAAAAGCTTATTTACATTACGATTAAAACTTACGATGCCCATACGTCGTTAAAATGCAGTTGAGTGTCATGGTTTTGAAACTGAAGTATTATGTACATTTAAGAAGAATAGAAGAAACAAGAATACCAAAATATGTACTGGGATGGGAAACTGAAGCAAGATAACGATCCATGACTACCTGGCTCCAAAATGTACAACTGATCATGACAAGACTTGGTACAGCAGTAGTTACTGCATAATTTGGTAGAAGTTACATAAGATCGAAATACATGAACATCCCGGAAAAAACAATGTTCAGTACTGCTGCTGCTATGCTAAAATTTGAGCTATTATGGGGGAGGAAACAGCTTCTGTATTGAGGAAATATCAATCATAAATTAAAAAGTTTCCGGCATACAATAGAAAATATCATGCAGTAAAACATTTTATTACATTAGCAAACTTCAAAATAAGCATGAGTTTGTCTTGAGTAGCTGATACGTAACACAACACATGCACGTGAATAGCGTACTGGTTTATGATTAGCACCATCTCACGGGCAGCTAGTCAGAGATAAACTTAAGCAGCACGAAATCTTTGCTCACCTACGAAACTGACATAGCGCATGAATGGATGACAGGAAGATACAGGAGGATTACTGTTCCTGTAATCCATGTGCAGGGATCGTTGGAGCGTCAGATTTACGTTTCTTAACACACAAGTAACTAATGGGTCGTAATTATAAGTTGCAGTAATGAAATGTGATAACATTGTCACAATTTTGCTTCAGGTTATACACTAGAACAAATAAGACTGCTACTACTGTAACATTTTTTCGTAGTGTATGGTTGTCCAAGTTTCGCTATAATAAGACTGTAAACAAGCGCTTGTCTATTTTCCTTATTAACAAAAGCAGCTTTGGAAGGCCGTTCGGATAAATAACTTTCAACTGACGTTTTTATTTAGACGACTGAGGGTCTTTTTACTCATTGTAACGATAACGTTTGCATAGGATATTGCTACCAGAATCGTATTTTATTTCGAATGCTTCATGAATTCCCGATCACTGAAATTGCTCCAGGCGCACTAGTTTCTTAATACAGGCAGTCTTAATTTCTGCTTCCATCGCAAGTAGGCGCAACAGTATCTACACATCCTATAAATTTAACTCCCTCGCCGCGTTTTTTTTTTTTTTTTTGTCTGTATGTAAAAGTTAATCCCAGGAACTAATGTAGTGGATTGCTACGGTTTTCACTAATAGCCTGCTTCACGTGGATGGTCTGTGTACACATTTTTTTGGCGCCACGCCAGAAAAGTCGTCGAGCTGTAGATACTTCGTGCCAGCCGTGCGAAGCCAGGACTGGTCACTCGTTGTGTACTAAAATGATAATACATGTAATGCATACATTAGCGCCAAGAAAAACTAGCATTCTTGAATATGTGGGAAGTAAGAACTGAACTGAAAAACCCCCTAAGAACAAAGCCAGGTTTTCTTAAGGCAGAGCAAACGCATTTTTTTCTCAAATATGGGCATAAAACAGTCAACTAGTTTCTGAATGAGCTCAATGTTCAGTATCCAATGAGTTTGATGTGAATTACATTGCAGTGCCTACATTGCAGTGCCTCTGGTATTCCGAATTAAGATGCAAGGTTCCTTCGGACATGCATCTTAATTCGGAATACCACAGGCACAGCAATATATTTATCCGCCGACACCGGGCAAGCTACTTTAAAGTAAAATGTCTCCTGTACGGGAATGAACATAACGGATGTAAGAGTACAGTTGCAGATACATTGCTGACGACATACGGAAGTCTGGGTCTGGCCTTAAGTCGCGCTTGGGAAGCCAAATGGTAAGGTGACAACTCGCGATAAGCGGGAAATCCGGGTCTGAATCCCGGTCTGGCACATTTTCACTGTAGTCATTCCATTATACAGCTGATGGTTGTCCATATTTGCAACTGGAATAAATTTCATAAATTACCTTTGGTTCCTCTTCTGCCTACCACATCCCTCCAGACTAGAAGCAACATCATGCAATTCTTTACTAGTTGATTTTCGGAACCGTGTAAAATACTGCAGTTCTTTTTCCATCCAGACGAATTGTAAAAAATAATTACTGACTGACGTATGGTCTCTTGTCATAGCTATGTTAATTACAGACACAATATAAAGTTCGCTTTTTCAAGTGCTACTAAAGTAATTCGTGCAGCTAGTATCTGGGCTCTCTGAGGCTAATTCAACCATGTTTCGCTTTCGAAAATCCGATAAGTAGTATCGAAGAAACTTCAATATTTGGAACTTTGTAGTTATCTGCTTTCAATATAAGATTCCTGTCTTATGCGGAAGTTCGTGTTACACGCAACTGTCGCGTTCACATGATGGTGTGCTTTAGCTTGATGCAGCCGTATCTAATTACAAATTCGGAGAAATTCAGAACACTTAAATTTAAAACGGGTGCTAATCACTGTTGACTGTGTGCTCGAACCGATACTCCAATCAGAACGCAGTGGATATGGCATCTAAGGCTGATACCAGTTACCTCTAGTAACCTCGAAAGGAAGGTTAATGTTGAAAACTTAACCGGTTTGTAAAACAGGAACCTGAGGTCAAAAAATAATAAAACAATTTCGCATGATAAAATAATTTCGCATGATAAAATAATTTCGCATGATAAAATAATTTCGCATGATAAAATAATTTCGCATGATAAAATAATTTCGCATGATAAAATAATTTCGCATGATAAAATAATTTCGCATGATAAAATAATTTCGCATGATAAAATAATTTCGCATGAACGAAATTCTAAATTATAGTTTAGAGATCACACACATATCGTAAAATTACATCAGCAAGAGTACAAAAAGGCATAGCAGAACGAAAGGAGTCGTAAATACTTCCATTAAAATTCCATTTGTCATAAAAATATTAAAAATTCCCACAGTTTACTGCAATAAGTTTTCGGATGCTGTTTAAAAGACTTCTGACTGCAGAAATCGCTTAGACACCGTCTAACACGCTCTAACAATGAAATTTTTAAAATCCTCTTTGGTTGTAGTAACTTGTGCATTGACTTCATCTTTGGAATTACCCCAAAGAGGAAAAAATCATTATATCCAGCGACACGGAAAAAGCTAGGTGAGCGTTTTTCTCTGGAACTACTATGTGGATGGTCAGAATGTTTATTTCATTAGCTTCCCTCGTTGCAAGCCGGCCGAAGTGGCCGTGCGGTTAAAGGCGCTGCAGTCTGGAACCGCAAGACCGCTACGGTCGCAGGTTCGAATCCTGCCTCGGGCATGGATGTTTGTGATGTCCTTAGGTTAGTTAGGTTTAACTAGTTCTAAGTTCTAGGGGACTAATGACCTCAGCAGTTGAGTCCCATAGTGCTCAGAGCCATTTGAACCATTTTTGAACCCTCGTTGCAAGCTTGTCGCTGACACTCAGAGAAATGTTTCAATACCCTTCAGATAATAATGTTCTTGCTCTCTAGTTTTAACTGATGTTATTGGACATCGTCTGTCAGTATACTTCCGTATGTATACATATAATTTCATGTTCGTTCTGCAGTCTCCGCAAGGAAATAAACTAGAATAATGTATCTAATCTCTCTCGGTTTGTGAAAAACTTTCTTAAAAAGAAAAGAAAAAAGTAATAACTACAGAACTACTGAAAGAATAGAAAGCTCCTCTGGCTCCCTTTCATATCGGAATCGTAGCGGTGCAACTCTCTCCTCGTTATTCGATCTGAGATATTTCCTTATTTGGGTATGAAATCATGGATTTCCACATCAGACAAATATAGGTTGACTATTCAAAAGTACTGATTCTAAGTTCTAAATTTTCTAAGTTCTTAGATACTGTTTGTCGGATTTCGGAGAGTGAAGCACGGTTGAAATAATCTTTGAGACCTAAGATACTAACAGTTGAAATTACTAGGGTTATATTAACACGTCAAAACCGATGTTACAGCAGTTTATAACCAATAAAAATATGTTGTGATTTCCTTCAGCATTATTTGGAGTTTAGTTTAGAAACCTGACACTGGTCTTATTCAGAAGAAACGACCGCCGATTACATGTTCTGTCATTGTCACACTAGAGCTGTGTGTGTGTGTGTGTGTGTGTGTGTGTGTGTGTGTGTGTGTGTGTGTAAATTACGTTGTTTTTGTTGCTCTTAAATAGTAATGCCAAGACATGTCCAACATCTCCCAAAAGTGAACTACGGATCAATAGGACGACGACGGCCTACTACTACTACTACTACTACTACTACTACGAAATATTAATCCTCGTCCAGAGACCTTTAAATAGGTGCTCTTTGATCTCCCTAAATAATTCAGCCGAATTTCATGATTCAAGTGGGACTCCGCTTTATATTCTTGCTCAGTATGAGCGTCTGCTCTGTTTGTAATCACTTGGAACTCGGCGGCTCGTTAAATCTGAATATTTCATTCAACTATCCAACTACCTGTACTTAAGTTACACAGCTGTTTAAAGTTCGTTCTATTTTTCCTTTTATATTTACATGGCTACCTGCTTTTGCGTTCAAATGGGAATACTTCGGACAGTACATGCTTGACTTCTCTGAGCAACTACATGGCTTAGAATACCTTGCGTTGCGCGACAATTTGGCAAGGAGAAAAAGTGTAGAGAGCTGCATGGTGTTGCCGATTTCAAATCCTATCTCGCCAGTTAGTTGCCAGACGTCTTTCTCGGGGCGTTTCTCTACTCATTATCGGCTCATTAGAAATTTCAGGTTCTCAGTCGTATACGTAGTTAGTTTGATGCATATAGCGGGATTACTGATTAGTTAATACATCTCCATCATCTACAATTGGTGGGCGATACAGCCGGCTGTCGTCCGCCTCGGCAGCTGCGCGGTCAGCGCGGCAGATTGCTAACCACAGGGGCCCGGGTTCGATTCCCGGACGGGTCGGGGATTTTTTCGCTCGGGGACTATGTGTTGTGTTAGTAAAAAGTGCGGATGTCGGCGAGCTTCACATAATTCGCCAGACTACGGTTTGTGAATGTGACGAAGACTTAGCTGCATAAATTTATGATTGATGCAACTGAAACTTTCAATCCGTAATATTACGCAAGGTGTTAGTAAATTAAAATTAAAATTAAAATGAGTCCATATGATCGCACTAGCTGTTTATTGTAGTCCTTTCAAAGACTCCACGATCGGTTCCCCATCTTAGAGGTGCATCCTCAGGTGCATTTATGTATAAAAGCATTACAATCATTGTATAATAAAAAATCGTAAATGAATCGTAATTCTCATCAGGTACGAAGTGATAAATTGTAAGTAATGAATATGCAGATTGACTATCAACAGCATCATACATTACATTTGTAACAAAAGTTTTTTAAAGTTCACTTAGGACAACGGCATTTAGCAATACCTACGCAGAATAGCATTGTGATGAAAGTTTAAGGTTCAAAAACTTTATCTATGATTTCTTATTATACAAAGATTGTAATTCTTTCACACACAAATGCACCTGAAGATACACCTTTAAGGAGCGAAACAGGTCGTGGGTCTTTGAAAGGGCTGCAATAAGTAGTTAATGCGTTCATATGGACTTTCATTGGCTTTAATTCTAATTTTCTAACACCAGCTAGTGTAATATTATGGAATGAAAGTTCAAATTCCGTCAATCGTGTAGTATTTTAGCTGTGGTTGCCCCACCGATAGAGTGTATTTAAATACAGATTTCATCGAGTTCGACATAGTTATTTTGAGGTAACGATGTGCAGTAGCACTTCTTGATTGAATAGTCTCACTTTGCTTATTCTTAATGCTTTCTTCTGATAAAATGAAAATCTTACATGAATAAGTCTTGCTTTCGTCTTCCGCACAACTGATTTCAGTTTTATTTGTAGTTCCTGCAGTTATTCTGTGTAACTTTGCAATTCATACGAATATAGTCTTAAATAACCACCATAGAACCATTGATTGGTTGCTCTTCAGATCGTATAGTCATCCAATGATCTGTGAACGGCCACTGTAATCAACGATGAACTAGAATCCTTTTCTATTTCCATTAAATAAAATAATGAATTTCTTGATATTTAAAGACCTAGTAAGTTGTCATTTGTAGTTTCCGTAATATATTCCTACAATAGTGCCCAGACAGTCCATAGACAGGTACAATTTTCAGATATTTCTAATAAACAGCGAATAATTTACTAGATTTCGTTCAATAATTTCATATTACTAGTTAAACCCGAGTCTAAACAGCTGCAAAAAGTAGGTAACTGTAGGGCGACTCCAGAGGCGCAAGCCATCTTTCGTTGTATTCCAAACTATATTTAAAGGTACTGTTAACGTGCCTGTCAACGAAGATAAAGCATGTGACATGGTAAAGCTCTAATGAAGATTAACGATAGCTCTGAGGAATTCAAAGCTTGTGACGGATGTAGCAGCGTATTGTAGGTGAGCTGGCGCCACACCCAGAGATTAAAATGTCTGGCGTTTGTGATTAGGTGACTTATCGGCGGAATATCGAAGCTGATAACAAGCGCCTCGGTGACGAGTAAGCAGTGATGCATGAGCGTCCACTAGTGTGTGCTGCCTGCAATGCTGAGAGAGGAATACAAGTACGTACGGTGTTGGTGACACTTATTTCTTGTTAGGACGATCGAGTGAAAAGGAACGGACAATGTACGTAGTTCCGTAGCTTCTTTTCGTAAGTTCATCGATAACATTCAGAATGTTTTGCTAGTAAGCATGTAGTGGAAACTTGTTCGCTAAACAGGTTTCCGTATTCTTGTAAGGTATCCAATATACGCTGTTTAAATTATGTTTGGAAATTTTAGTAAAAATATATACTCCGATATTCCTACTGATTGTGACGTATAGCTGTGCTTTTATTTTAAGCAATGACTACTATGAAGACTCCGAATCACAGAAACGGCTGTTAATAAATTTGTTAAATTATAAAAGGTTAATTTTTAATTTCTTCGTTCCCAGTAAAGGCTGCGCGTTGGGATGAACAACCAATACAGACGCTGACTAACCGTGATAAACAGCGCGGAGTTAGTATTTTATCAAATTTTAATTCAATATATTTAAAAATAAGGCTTTCTTCTTACATGTTTGGAATGTTCCTGGAAATGCAATCAGTAATGGTTCCTGCAATTTACATACGATTTTGGGAAACATTTTTGGTAGTATTTTGGTTTACTTCATACAAATAGCCCTTTCACGTTTCAGATGTTTAATGAGTAACGATCTAGAAACGTAGTATAAAGCTTCGTTCCTAAATTTACCTTCCACAAGAATGCTGGAGATAGTTTTTCAGTTCCAGGTTTAAAGCGAAATATGAATATTCAAGGCAACATGGAAAAAGATACGCAAAGGATTTCTCCCCTACACTTTTTGTAACTGGGTTGAATGTTGGTTTGCTGCTTTGGTACTGCTTAGTAACCTGGTAGTGGCCCCGAAAACGCTGATGTGTGTTGTGGATCGATGAATAGTTTAAAAACAGCTAGGGCAATTAATTTCCGCATACAGGTGGACACTGAAAAACTGGGATTATGTAATGTGGTCCACTCATAATGCTAACGGTAAAGAACCCTATAGGGAGACCGAAAGCAGTGTATTCACAGATTAAGCAGATTTATAGCTAAAGTGCTCTACTTTGCTACACGTTAATAACTGTATCATCCGTCGGCTTATCCACTTTTAATCGCAAATCATTAGTACAGAATTCTAGTGGTTCCTCAGTTAACTGAGTGAGGATGCGTTCCGCAAGTAATTTGTTCAACTAAATACGTTATTGAAAGAGAATCCTCAAATAGTTAGAAACTCGATAACATCGGCTGATTCGTACTTAGATCTGTGAAGCTACGTTGAAAATACACTGGTGTGCAACATTAAAGCAACTAACAGTTATTTTCCCGTTCTGCGTATAATTCATGATATAATCATACAAACTGTCAACAGATGTCCGTACGATCGTGTTCTGCACGGAAGGTGGCATTCCGGTCAACGGACAACCACGCCACCGATGACGTCAGGGTATCTATCAGGCGGGGTAGTGTTTACCGGGTAGTCCTTCATCCACAACCGCTGTGTACACAGTCACAGACTGTGCAGTATGGCACAGAGAAGACGCCAACCAGACACTGTGGTGGAGGGCTATAGGAGAAATGGAAGTAGGACAGTCGCAAACTGTTGTGGCCCTATGGCTTAATGTGAATCGTTCTGTTTCTTGGACGTGGCGGCAGTTTAGAGAGACCGAAACTGTATCACAAAGACCAGGGCGGGACCGACCATTTGTGACATCAGAGAGAGAGAGAGAGAGAGAGAGAGAGAGAGAGAGGGGGGGGGGGGGATTGTTGTTTGGTTGTAACGGCAGGACGGTACCATCTTAGTAGAGCTCGGCAATTGGCATCGACCCCGCAGCATCCACTGGATGTGTTGTACCGAGGCAAGAGGTCTACAGAAGGCTTCAGGAGAGTGGTCTTTATTGTCGGGGACCTGCTGTATGTGTACCTCTGACGCGTCTTCACAGAAGGGGAAGTCTAGAGTGGAGTCGTCGGCGTGCCACGCGGACCGTCGAACGGTGTGCCTATTTTCTTTTCACATATAAGTCCAGATTTGGTCTGGAGAGTGATTCTCGACGGATTCGCATCTGGACCAGAACATTGTGGAAAGAGACCGACATCGAGGAGGATCCCGAATGGTGTGGAAAGGGATTATGTGAACCCCACGAACACCTCTTCACGAAATTGCACGGCTGAAACGGTAAGGTTTAACTGGTATCAGGTATCGTGACGAGATCTTGGGACCTCGTGTGTGGCTGTTGCTGTGGGCCCAGACTTTGTACTGGTGGAAGATAATGCTCAACCTCGCAGAGCACAGGTGGTTGATGTTTTCTTGGAAACGTTAGATATTGCACCCATGGCGTGGCCTGCTCGCTCTCCCGATTTGAATCCCATACACCATATCTGCGATGCTCCAGGAGAAGGGTGGCATCACGTCAGCTTCCACAGAATGTGTGTGCAAATCCGGTAACTTGGAAAAAACGAACAACATTTTTGTTTGCCGTTACGCGTGTTGCAGTTGTTAACGTTCTCTATTCTTTACATTGTTTCTACTTTACTATGATCTGTGTATAATGTTTTGTGACAAAATTAACGCAGCGTTACAAAATTCTCGTTTGTTGCTTTAATTTTGGACACCAATGTATATGTAGCACTGACTGTTTATGCCTTGCAAACCTGATGAAAGTTATTTTAGCGGTGATAAAACGCATTTACTTTCAACATAATGTGTACACAGCGCCGGTTAAATGCCCAAGCAACACAAGCGGCCGCTTGGGGCACAACACTCAGGTGCGAAATTTGTATGCAGGTTGTCATGATTAATATCGAAAATTGACGGGTATGAAAGTATATGACAGAAACAAAAACGTTGCAATATATGTGGATTTGCACATTAGATATCCACGAAATAAATGCAAAGTTGTGGTTAGGAGCCGCCACCGACATTAGTATCAAACATCATCGTAGTTGGTATAAATCTATATGAAATGTAACTTTCAGTTCATATCCAATCTGGCTCAAATACCACTCAAGGCGTCCCTTAACAAGAAAAAACTCGGTAGGTTCCATATACAATTTCAATTTACCACGGAGCTTTCTCCACATGAAACATAAGACATACACAGTTAAACAGCATCTTAAGTATAACATGTGAATATTATATATCCATAAATAAAATTTGTATTGTCTCACTTTGTCCAATGGAAAGTGAAGTAATTTGTAAATTACAGAATTTAAAATTTCCTTTATTAAACTAAACAATTACACAATTTTTATATTTTTACTCTTTCCAGTTTGATAGCACATTTTTATTAAAGCGAGAACAATACGATAGGTCTAGTTCATTCTACTATGACTAAATGCTTTTAAAGATCTTAGACGTACCTTAAATGGAAATCATTTCTTTTTTAATAGTTGGCCCTAAAATAGGATCCAAAACTTTGTTACAGAGGAATGTCTATGTAGTCCTTGCTTTAAAGGAAACACAGTCGCTAATTTGGTTCATATTTATTGCTAAAGGTCGTACCAAGAGCTAAAGGAAAGACAAGTGATGTATGAGGGGAATTTTGTTTTTAGGGGGAGGGGCAGGGCAGGGTTGTTAAATTATTTGTCGGTTGTGGAAAAATGTTCTCGAACTAGCCCTGTATAAAAGCTATAACGTTCCACTTTCGAAAGAATAATTTGAACTGTAAGCTCCACTTTTACATGCGCGTCGTTTCCCTCTGGGATATACATATAAATCAGTGTATTTTGAATGAACGTCCCCAACTTACTCTGAAGTAGAGAATGAAGAAAGAGAACGAAAAAGGTTTAGCTGACAGACTGGCATTTATGTTCCGTAATTTTACTCTACTGCTTCCTAAGTGTGTAGAACAAAATTATGCACTTGTGTTGTAGTTTAAGAAAAACACGTGTTGTGTCCAAACGGCATGTCGAAGCAATTACTTACTGCCATAATTTTTGTCCCCCTCTTTTCTTAACAATGAGAGTTGACACATTGTTCTAAAGGACATCACCACAAAGTTCGTGCTGACAACGGTACACGTGCTTTCCATTCCTCACTTCGGATGTTAGATTTCGAAATATCCATAATGCTAACGTCAGTGTCGTCCAAAATATGCATCTAACACTATTAGCAAAGTCCGCGCGAATGTGTTAATGCCGCGAAGAAGCTGCACTAAGTTAGGTGAAGTATTCGTCCATTAGGTCAGACTTAGGTGAGGTAAAGTGACACACTCTTCCTCTCAAAGGCATTGTTGATGCAAATGTATATGTATATGTGGTGACTCCAAAGATAGTAACAAGTGTCACAGGTGATAGAAACATAAACATGATCTCATCGGTGAAGAGTAGCAAACAACGTAAAGAGGTTCCAAAAGTTTAATATTGCCAATAAGGACTGGCTTAGTTAAGATAACTGACCTCAGAATTTTCAGGCCTTATCAAGATCAGTCCTACGCCCCAACGGAACATTTGCAGGTGGGCAAACAGAACCTCTGATCACAACTAAAGTGTTAGCACGTGGGTAGTTAATTCGTACCACTGATGACTGCAATTTTGTTACATCCGATTAATAATTCTTCCCCTTGTTTCCAATCAAGATACGGCTTTATGTACTGCAGACGCCCGAAGGAGCTAATGCACTCTACAGCCCACTTCCTACAGAGTCCTCCTGTATTTAATTGGTCCTTTCAATACTTATCAACTCAGTTCTTCGTGCTCATACATGACTTAAAGTATACTGGTGAACGAAGCTTGAGGACCAAAGTAACTTTCGCATGATGTGACACTGCCAGGTAATATAGTTCGCTGAAACTGCTATAGAATAATACACGAGGTAACTAAATAAAAGTGTCATTCTTGTTGGTCTCATTAAGCATTTCTTTCAAAGACAATAATTATATTGAAGTTATCGCGATTTATGATGGTCCCCTCGGCATTTCAAAAAGGTACGGCGTTCATGCCTCAACTAACTACCTGGGTTAGATTCCCAGCGGGGTCAGTAATTTTCACCTGCCTCCAGATGACTGGGTGTTTGTGTTGTCATCATTATTTCATCATCATTCATGAAAGTGGCGAGATTGGACTGAGCAAAGGTTGGGAATTTGTATGGGCGCTGATGACCGCGCAGTTAAGCACCCCACAAACCAATCATCATCAACTAGCTACCTCATGGTTGTAGGCAAAATATTGTTCCAACATATCTCCATTTTTATCTTTGGAAAACTTCTCGGTCCTAGGAGACAGTCAGCATAGTTGTCTTCCAGTACAGTAGATAGTGCGAAGTCTGTTTCGGACAGTACATCAGAATGGAAAGATTCATCATTGGCACTTGAATCATGCTTGAAAGTAAATTGTAATCTCTTAAAGACTTTTTCTCATATCATTGCGAGATTTCTTGGTTCCTGTCTTTCAGGTTTTCGCCCATAGAAATTTCGGGAAATACGGAAGCGTCCGATCCCACCCGTCTGCTTTGACCCATGACGTCACAAATATGGCGGAAACGACCATAAACCAGGATTCCAATATGGCGCATATAAAGTTGGTATGTACACGTTATGGGGACGAAAATACATCGAAAAACACACACTTTCCACAAAAAGCTTAATTACACTAACGGGACAAGCGCGGGAAATGGTGTTTTTGGGTGAGGGCAAACTAAATATAAACAAATTTAGACACCCACCCCCATACAAAACCACACAAAACGACGAAAAAAACAGACATCACGAAACTCCCCAAATACCACTAAACACAAAATCATCTGGAATCGGACACTTCGCTTGACCTATATAGCTCAACAGCAGCTCCCGATCCCATAAATTAGGATCAAACACTTCCCGTGGCCTATATAGCTCAAAAACATCCCCCGATACCAATATCAACACACACACACACACATTGGGATTGAACACTTCCCTTGACCTGCGCACTGTTAATTTTATCCGTCGTATCCATTCCTGAACAAAAACAACCGATTAATTTTATTAAAATTACCACATGATGTACTGCGAACAACACTAAATTAACCTTCACACAAAATCGTTAACTCACCGAAACGAATTCCACTACAAACACAGCCGACACTCTAACAATTCTGGATAATAAGCAAAAGCAAACTGAGCCCATTACACCACACAAACGAAAACCCTGAACATGCCACCAGTTAGCACAACAAACCACAACACGACGACATCTACAAACACGCCACACTCACACACCAAACTCAGCGCCGTCACGACGTCACACACAACACCCTTACGTCACGGGTCAAAGCAGACGCGTGGGATCGGACTCTTCAGTCGACCCAAATTTCGTTGTGTGTGGGCTGTTGTCCAGATCTTTCTGCGACGTGTAATTGAAAGACCAAACTTACTAATAAACAAGAGAGACATGCATAAGAACACTCAAAGAAAATAGTTGCCTCAAAACTTACATGTTCTGTAACACCCAATACGTCGACTTAGAAAAACATTCTTTCCTGTCTCTAAAGAAAAAGTCACAAAATTAAAAATTGCAACTGAATAATAACAGTAGTAATAATATTCATAGAACATGCATTACACTAGTTTCTATTTCTGACCATAAAGGGCAAGAATTTAAATGTACATTAATCAGACTAGTTTCCTTAAAGAGAATGAGTTTAGTCCAAAACACATTTCTCATGAGTTACCACCACCACCACCACCACCACCACGAGTAAGCTTATTTTTTTATACTCGGGATTAATTCCATTATTGAATAAAGAGTTACCATTTATGGGTGACTACACCTTTGGCAGCACACATACTTGTCTATAGCACATGTGAAAGGCAATTAAACAGCTTTACACTGAGTTTGTTGCTCAGCCTTACACAACTATAATGTTAGTACTCTGGTTTGGCAGTCTCTGTTAACTCTTCTTACTCACTTTCTTTAAATGAATTGTAACTTGTGTACAGCAATATACAATATTAGTGACACAACATTACTACATGTAAACATAACTGAAGACATTCATTAACAGCTCTTAACCACAGGTGGTTCATTTGGAATTATAATTAATGAAATTGGGCAGTACTTTAGTCATCTTTGTGGAGTGATATTGCCTGAGATGAAATATTAAAGGGACAGCAATATGCTTCACAAGTGAATTTGTTGTACTAGCCATTGTTCAGTATTATTAATAATGGAATTTAGTCATTAGAGCTGGCAGAATGTCCTATTTAAAAGTGTATTAATGTGAGTCAAAAGTATGGTCTTCCATCGATCTCTGCTTCTGTCCATTTTCATCTCAGGTTTTATGTTTATCTCCCCTATCTGTCAAAACAAAATTTACTACACATTCCAAAATAAAGGATACCAAAACCAGCACTACCAACTGCCATGATGGTGTAATTGAAGTTTACAAAGATGTGTGCTTGAGTTCTGCAATTTCCCCCAATTTGAGAACCAAACTCGCTATGTAGTTTGGTTGTTCTGGTCCTGAGACTGTTTCTGCACTTACTGCCAGGCATCAAAGTGACTAATGTAAGATCATGATCACTAAAGAAACACAAAAATAAGTCTCAAAGAATTGTGTAGAGGTTGTTACATCTTAGTTGTAACATTAATACCATAACAATGCAGTGTTTTTGATAAGGTACTCTGAACATAGGTGTATTCTATTTCCATTATATCTTTTGAGAATTTTCACTCTTCACTGCTTCTCTAGGATTAAAATTAAGTAACATTATTGCTGATCTAAGGACAAGTGTTTGTCTTGTATATTTTTGGAAGAACCAATAACCATTGAGTCCATTTGACTTACAACCATACTGTTAAGACAGCTTTCATAAATGTCTGAAATTTCTTGGTATAGCTTCCATAAAGTTTTCATACCTGAAAATGGTAGGCCTAGTACTAAATTTGGATGAAATTAGAAACTTAACCATGAATTTCTTCTAGTGGTTATTACAGTAAAAAGTCAAAAGGTTTGAGATGTTAAATTGTTTGTATGTTTAATCTATTCACCTCATTTTGCGCCAAAGTAATTCCCTTACATGTCTTTGGAATGGACTCTCTTATCTCTGAAACTTGCATTTAATCTTTAACTCATTGTTTTGGGAATCACTGTCTGCTCACAGGCAAAATACAAATTTTTCTGTTTCTACGTAAATACATCTCAAACAATTGTATGGTGTATGTTGCAGGGTATTGAGTACCACAATTTTTCCTGATGTTTTTTATTTCTTTTGATAATAAAGCACCTTCCTTGCTCAACTTCCACCTTTCCTCTGATGATTCCAAACACTTGGGCAGCACTCAGACTGGTTGCACAGAAGACCTTACATGATTTTCACATATGTGTTACACCTTACCACAAACCTTCACAGTCCTCTCTTTGGTGTTCCAGCAACTGGTTATGGGCGTTGCTTCTCCTTCGGAGCTATACCTACATATTTAAGGACATAAAATAACATGAAAATGCAACAACTGAGTCTACCTTTTCTTTCTATGTGGGTGGAGGTATAATACCCTTCTTGCTGTTAGAGCTAGAGTGCTATAATGGTCTACGTTTTTCCCAGTGAGCGAAAGTTGCTGTGCACCCATTAAGACACATTCACACATTAAAATTTTTTCCATTTTATGCAGTTTGTGATTATGTCCATTTTTTGCAGCATGGTGAGTCCTCCAGGATACTCACATCAGCGTACAGATTCTATGAGCTCTGGTCATAGTTCTGGATCAGACTTTGGCCGCAGGCGTGTTACAGTAAAACCCTTGGATGAACCAGACTCTGAAAGTGAAACTCCAGTGTACAAGAGGTGAGTCTTAGTGAAGTTTGATGTATGGTATTTCTTTTAACGTAAATATCTAGTTTCACATTGCCACATAAGTGTATTTCTTAAGTCATCAGTGTAGCCAATACCCATATTGTACTATTTAGTAAAGCCTTCATCATTACAGGAAGCTGTTTCTTGTGCAGTTTTACAATGCAACAATATAAAGCATGGTCATTGTCATTACTAAGTGTACTATTACTATTAATACTGCTATTTGTTTGAATTAGTTTTGGACTGTATCACTTAGTTCACAAAAATAACACACATAGCATCATAGGTTGATCATTTAGTCACATGATTTGTTACATATCTTTGAGACACAGAGAAAACGGGGAGGGGGGAGAGTCAGTTTAGTGCTAATGCTTTCAGAGAAAAGTGACACCTTTTTATGTTTTTTAGAAATGAGACAACATGGATACTATGTTTGCAGGAAAATTATCATTATTGTAGGATGCTGTTTTTGTGGTTCCTATGTAACTATTGCTTGACTTAGGTGTAGCACTAGTTCCTAATTAAATTTAAAGTTAAAATTATTGTCTTTTATGGACCAGAAAAATTGTTTGCACTTAAAATGTAGTGTGTTACTGTGTCCAAAGACGGATTTGCTGCATCTCTCCATGCTAGCATATCCTGTGCAGTTCTCATCATCTCTCCATAACCATATTAACCTGCACCCAACTGAGCCTGATAACTGTAGTCAAGCCTCCCTCCACTTGCAGTTCCTGATTTCTTAATCTGATTCCTCTGCGGCATCTGATTTAATTAGACTATGTTCCATTATACTTGTCTTACTTTCCTGTTATTTATCTCATAAACCCTTTTCAAGATACTACCCATTCTATTCAACTGATCATTAAGGTTCTTTGCCATCCCTAAAATAATTAAAATACAATCATTCCATTTCTTCTCAATGAACTGTAATTCTCTTTTCAAATTTATCCTTGGTTACCTTCACTGCTTGCCCAAAGTACATATTGCATGACATTGGGGATAGCTACAAGTAGTTTCCAATCTCTTTGCTACTATTTCTTCCCTTTCATGTCCTTCACCTCTCATAATTAGTCTTGTGTGGGAAAAAAAGTGGTAGATAATGTTCTGCTCCTTGTACCTTACCCTGGTACCTTCATAATGTCATAGAATATATTCTAGCCAACATTTCCAAAAGGTTTCTCTAAGTCTGTAACTATAGGTTTGCCTTTCTGTGACCTATCTAATAAGATAAGCTGTAAGGTCGGTATTATCTTGAATGTTCCAACATTTTTCTGGGATTCCAACTGATCTTTACCATTTTTTTCCATTCTTCTGTAAATAATACATACCAGTATTTTACAGCCATAATTTAATGGCATTTTAGTTATGTGTTATTTATAATGGGGATTATTGCATTGTTCTTGAAATCTGAGAGTATTATGCCTGTCTCATAGATCTTTGATACCAATAGGATTATTTTTGTCATGATTGGTTCTTCCAGAGCTTTATTTCATCCAGCGAGTATATTTTTTCCTTCCACCTTTGTCTACTCTTCATATCAGCTTGCTATCTGAGCTTTCAATTTCATACAGCTGCTTCTTTTCTCTCCTTAATCTCCGTACAGGCAGTATACATCTTTCTCATAGTAATGGGTTCTTGTACAGCCTTGTATTTATCTTCCAACCATGCCTGCTTTGTCTTTTTGTACAAAATATTGCTCTCCTTTTTTAGATTCCTGTTTTTCTTTTTGCCAGCTTCATTTGCTGCATGTTTATACACTGCTCAAAAAATTAGGGGAAAATGACTTTGGGCATCTACCATACTCCACTGAGCACTAATTGAGGACTAGATGTGTTGCTAAATTATAACTTTCGCTTTCACAAATTAAGTACGCAACAAAACAACATTATATCCACGTTCATTTACACAACAAGAACAAAAATGTTTGACAGGTGTCAAAATCAAAATGGAAATTATCATTCATCCCATCATTCTGGGTGCTTTTCATTGGACTTGGAGTTCCGATAACATTTATGCCCTCTGTGATCATTAATCACCACCTGACACCTACATAGTATGCTCCATATAAGTCTATGGAGGAAACCCTGTCACATCTGTTCCCATCCTTTAAGAAGAGCCATTGAGAGGTCTTAGAGTCTGTGTTTGAACAGGACAACCACAAACACACATGCCAAGCATGTCCAATTCATGCTCTATGGGATTTAGATCAGGACTCACCATACGTCACTCCACTACTTTGATGTCCAGGCTTTGCAAAACATCCCTGGTGATGCCTGCGACATGGGCTCTGCCATTATCGAACATGAAGGTGATTTCAAGGCCACTACCATATGCAGCAACCACTGCATGGTCCAACAGGATCTGTTAGATGTACTGCCTGGCAGTAAAGCAACCATGGACAATGACAATATCTGTACAGTTGTCAACACTGATGCCTCCACACATCATCAAAGAACTTTGTCAAATCTGTAGATTTCCTGGATAACATTTGGCAGTTACCACTCACCACAGCATCTCCACACACAAACATGGCCATCAAGTTGTGTTCGATGAAATATGGACTCATCTGTGAATAACATGTTTTGCCATTGATGAAGTTGCTAGCTGACATAGGAACGGCAGAATTGCAGGCAAGCCACAATATGTTATGTCAAGTGGAGTACTCAAACAGGATGTCTGGATCATAAGATCCTTTCTCATAACCTTTTCCTTACAATCTGATCAGACACAGCAGTTCTACTGGCCCTCCTGAGATTGTCTTGCTGTGCTATGGCAGTTGCCACAGTCCAAAGATGGTCAGATATTGGTCTTTGCATGGCACTGTAATGTTCAGAGACCTGGTTTGATTCACCTTGTGTACTGGCCTGTCTCCTTGTAGTGTGTCCACAACCTAATGACGACAGATGGACATTGGCATCTGCAGTAACAAGACACAAAGTCCATCCTTCCTGCATCAGACTGCCCTTGCAACTTGCACTGCATTAAGATGGTGCATTGCATGTGCCTGGCTGAATAAAATGTCCAAAAATGACAGCTGCCATCTGCGTACCCCACTAGAAAACACTGTGACACTGGTACCGAGTTCCTTCTGAGGGGTCAGCTGATATTATAATACATAACACAGCTGATAGATGACTAATGACTTCAGTGTACACTGAAAGCAAAGTCCTAATGCTATGCAGTAAGACCACAGGTATCACCTGTATCGAGATAGCAGACATTGATACACATGTTTCCCTCACTCTTTTGACCACTGTATTTTCTCTTTGTCAGTTACATTCCTTATCTTCTGTGTTAGCAGAGGATTTCTACTTGTCATCTTGTTTATTTGATCCTCTGATGCAGTCACTTTTTCATATCTCAGATGTACCTGTTTGCCTTCTGTTTTGTTCATTTCCCACATTTGTCAGTAGTTGGCTGCTTCTCAAGTCCCATCATCATAATTTCCTGTCCATCTTGAAATCTGTTCATTTTTAATCTGTTCAGGGCCGTGTCGAGGGCATGGTGAGATAGCTCCCCCAGCCCCTTCCAAGGGTACAGGGGCACAGGCACAGAGTGGGTGTGAAAATTGATCAGAAAACAAAAATGAAAGATGATTTAAGAGTTATTTGGAATACGCTACTTCTCCTACCCCCTCATGTTCCTATCTTTTGTCTGAGAAGCAGCCTTTCCTTGCAGCTGTAAATGTGCACTATTGCCACTGTCATTTTATTCAAGTAGCGCCATAATGAAATGAATGCTATTGAAAAGATATCTATTGATAGTATGGTTTATGTGGCAACAGTACACTTCGTTCATACAGTTACTGCATAAATAACTAGATAGTGTTCAGCAGTTTAGTTTTTGCTGTTATTTCACTACAGTATGGTATGATCTCAAAAATCGGTTATTAGGTGCTGAAACAAATATGCTGTTTAGTTAAAGGTTTCTGATTTTTGCTTATTTCTGCCAGTTGAGGACTATAGTGAGTCTGTTGGAGCTAGTGGGCTTCAGTGTATTTGATAAATGAATGACTGAAATCAAAAACAGGTCACCATTTAATTTGATTTCAATTTCCTGTCGGGATGCATCTTAAGTGACATCTCTGTATATTGAAAAATTTGTGGCTCATTTTGTTGGCAAATATAGTAGGAGGGATATTGATATAGTGGAGTTAGTCAGTAAAATAGATGCATTGAAGTTCCAGGTGAAAGAGCTGTTTAACAGCATTGACACAGCTACTCATTTGGATATTCAGATTTTTCTTCAAAATGTGGGCTAGGAGATGCTTATACAAACATCCAAATAGTTCTGCATACATACATGACAATTTCAGTGACTGCAGCATCTGGTGAACACAGTTCCAGCAAATTAAGGTTGAGTATGGGTTTAAGCAGGCAATGTTATTTCACTATGTTGTCCATAGGATGACACACCTGCTAAACTGCACATCAATGGTGTAATCAATAAGGTTGCTTCACTCAAATCAACGAAATGAAAGTAAAATTATAATGATAGCAAAATTCTTGGAAAGGGACATTTTCTCGACTCTCAATAACAGCCCTTTTCCTTTTGTTTCTAATAAGTAATCCGTGCACTATTTATACTTCATGAGGAACAAATGAAATCCATTTGTTACTAAACTTCATACTAAAACAAAAGCACAGTAGCTGCCATAACCAATAAGACACTGATTTTGTTTTACTTCCATATTTTTAAGAAATTCATACAATTTGTAATTTATTTACTACATTGATACATTGTTTGTTCTTGGCAGTGTTTTATTTAACTATAGTTCATTTAAGTATAACTTCAATAATGCATGATTGTTTTGTTAAACCTACATATGGTACAAAATTATAAAATTTGTTGAACCTGCCTAGAAGGAAATGCAGAAAGGTAGCTTCACGTGGGAGACTGGATCTTTGACAGTTCTGTCACGGGTGCAGGATCTTCTGGGTACAGGTCTGAATCTGTTGCTTATAATCAGTAATTTGTCTCCCCCTGGAAATGTTCCACGAATTAAAATCTGAGTTTGATATCATCTTGTCATTAGATAATCTACCTGAAACCCTCTGGCATCTCCATTTCCCTTCATGTATGCAACTGTTTTTCATGGTTCTCAAATTTGGTGTAAGCAAATGATTAAATTATGATCTTTGCTCAATTCTGTCAGCTGCCTTCCTGTTTCATTGAATTCTTCCAGGAAATGCTAATTTTTCCTCCTTTCTTTTCCTATTATTGAATTCTAGTCTGACATCACAATTAAATTTTTGTCTCCCACAACAATCTGAATAATTTATTTTACCTCATCATTTATGGAGCTAGTAGATATACATAGTGCTTTTGTTGTGGCTGTAGTTGTTGACTTCATCAATCTTGATATGATAATGTGTTCAGTATGTTGTTCATCTTGCACAGTATAGAGTAGCATGAACAGTTGCATCAAACCAGTCTTTGGACTGAAGATGACAATGACAATGACAATGACAATGATGACAACAAGAAGTTATTCATAACATTTCACATGCATTCCTGTTTCCTTATTTATTATTGGGCCTCCTGTTACATTACTTGTATTAGATTTTGTTTTCATAAGCTTTGTTCTTCGTACTATTTACTTAACTGATTCCACTCTAACTTCCCATTTTAAATTCTCTAACTTACCTGCTTGATAAATGGATGTAATATTCCATGGTCTGACCCATAGAAGGCCAGATCCTGAGTAGTCCTCACCAGTAGTTCTCACCTGAAAATTCCAGAATATTTTACCGAAAATGGCACCATCATTGTTAAACTACGCAGTACAGCTGCATGTCCTGAAGGATAAATAATGGTTGTAGTTCCCCCCTTGCCTTCAGCTGTTAGCAGTACCAACTCAGCAGGGCCATGTTGGCTAATGTCTTCTATTGTCATCCCAGACTGGTCGATAAGTGACTGGATAAAAGCTTTTG
Source organism: Schistocerca americana (assembly GCF_021461395.2). Classification (NCBI taxonomy): domain Eukaryota; kingdom Metazoa; phylum Arthropoda; class Insecta; order Orthoptera; family Acrididae; genus Schistocerca; species Schistocerca americana. Next base: position 718,136,385 of record NC_060130.1, read on the forward strand.
ACCTGCTTAGTGACTTTGTGTGTGACCATAATTTTCTCAGGTACTCAGCTAGGATCTTTTGCCAAGATATGATGGTGGAAGTTGTATGCTTTGTGCATTGTTCTTTTTACACGTGCAATTTCTACTTGCCTTTGCCTGGTGACATTAGCTTGTTCTTTTTGGACCAATAGTGCAACTCTCTCTCTCTCTCTCTCTCTCTCTCTCTCTCTCTCTCTCTCTCTCTCTCTCTCTCTCTGCAGCATTTTATGGAATATGGGACAAACAATGCAGGTGCAAATATTGACTGCATGTGCATTGTGGAGCATTGGTGCAGAAGTTTTGAACTAAGTAGCATTAATATTCATCCGTTTAAGTTGGCAAGCCAATATCGTAGAAAAAATACCAAAAATACCAAAAATGGAGGTGTATGTATATTTACCAAACCAAGTATCAGCTATAAAAGGAGGAGTGAAGCTGAATCATTGAGTGTGGAAAATAATTTTGAAGCTGCAGCTGTGCAGTTGAATTAAATAATCACTGATAGAGCCACTGTAGTTGTGTGTGGGGACTTCAATAATAATCTTATGAGTGCAAGTAGGCTAGAAGACCAGTTCCTAAATCTGTTATGTAGTTTCAATCTGCTTCCACACATACACATACCCACAAGAATAACAAATAATACAGTCAGTCTTATTGATAATATATTTTCAAATGTAGGACGCACAGAAGTTAAAGTAACAAATAATGATTTGGGATTATCAAACCACAATGCTCTTGTCCTCAAAATCCCTTCAAGGCCACTGAAAGCTGGCATCAAAACTTCCTGTGGAACTCTAAAGAGACTAATTTCTAAAATGAAAACATCCACAGACCCACAATTCATAGAATATGTCAGGAATTACAAGAGGGTATATAGAAAAGTAATTGCTAAAGCAAAATTCATGAGTAATGATAGTTTTATAAGACAGTCTGAAAACAAATCAAAAGCCATATGGGGTATTGTGAAGACTGAAACGGGGAAGAGTTGTGAAAACCAGGACATTAGCCTCAAAAATTTTTAAAATGTCAATATTAATAAACAAGATTTGCCAAATTATATTAACAATTGTATTAACAATTATTTCATAAATGCAACAACTTCATTAAGCTTAAAATTTACAAATGAAGAAAAACCTGAGTATCCAGAAACAGCTTGTAGGATGAGGGTAGAGCTAACAAATGAGGGTGAAGTGTTGAAAGTGATACAAAGCTTGAAACCCAAAATGTTGGCTGGCACAGATGAGGTGCCTGTGTCAATCATAACAAGGACAGCACCACAAATTGCAAAGCCCTTTGCACACACAGCCAATTTATCATTCAGTGAAGGAGCCTTTCCAGAAAGGCTGAAAATTTCAAAAGTGAAGCCATTATTTAAAAATGGCGACAAGTATAAGGTAGAAAACGATCGCCCAATACCTCTCCTCCCAGCATTTTCAAAAATATTAGAAAAACTGATGAAGCACTGAACCAACACATCTAAATGACCATAATTTACTTAACAGAAATCAGCATGGCTTCCAAGCACGTAAAAATACCGAAACAGCAGTAATGTGCTACACTGAACAAATAATCAAAAATCTAGAAAAAGATTATAGTGTAGTAGGAGTAAATTTAGACCTCTCCAAAACTTTTGACACTGTGAACCAGGACATTCTCTTAGAAAAATTGGAATCGTTGGGTATAGATGGGATAGGAAAAAAATGGTTTGAATCATACCTAAAAAAAAAACAGAACACAGGTTGTAGGACTGACATCAACTTGGTCCAACCACAAAATAAATTCAGTATCAGAGGCAAAAAACGTAGAAATAGGAGTACCACAAGGCAGCATCCTAGGGCCCATGTTGCTTCTTGTCTATATAAATGATTTTCACACCTCAGATGATGCAGCCAAAGCAATAATATTTGCAGATGATACTAGTGTGATAAGTGCACCAAAGCAATTGCTACCAACAACTGCTGATAAAGTACTAAATTACATCCACTCTTGGCTCAATGCAAACAGGTTGATATTGAATGTAAATAAAACAAATTATATGCAGTTTGGGAAAAGATGTCAAAATGTAAATCTCGATCTGGTGTGGGGTGACAAAGCCTTAGACAGTGACATCCACAAAATTGCTGGGGATTCATGTGGATGAAAACTTAAATTTTAATGACCACGTAATAAAACTTGCACAGAAACTTAATTCAGCCTGTTTTGCTCTCAGAATTATTGCAAATGTTAGTACCTCAGAGGGCACCAGAATGGCATATTTTGGCTATTTTCAATCTCTTGCCGCATACGGAATAATATTTTGGGGTTCCACAACAGGGCACCTAAAACAAATTTTTTTGTTGCAGAAGAGGGCCATCCGAATAATAACTCAGTCATCTACAGATGCACTGCAAACCCATATTCAAAAAGCTTAGAATACTTACTGTACCGTCATTATACATATAAAAATGTGTATTGTATGTCAGGACCCACATTGCAGATTTTCAGACAAATGCCGACTTTCATAACTACAATACCCATAATAGCGCAGCACTCCATACTCATCGAACAAAAAGAACGAATACACAAAGGCATGTGAGCCATATCGGTGCAAAACTGTACAACGCACTGCCAGTCAACATCAGGCAGCTAGAAGATAACAAATTTAAAAAATTTCTAGTGGAACAATGTTTTTATTGTGTAAATAACTATGTAGGTCAATAAATTTTTTCTGATGATATTTATAAAGGCAAAATGGAAAATACTCAGTATGTACCTAATCATTCATTACGTTTACATACTTAAAGGACAGCTGTTGTGTGATGTAAATATATACTTAAGCAGTGTTGTGTATATAAGGACTTGCCGTTTAGGGAGGACAAAACTAAAGCCTTATGAAAAACAGACTATCCATTTAAAATAACAAGCAGGGATGTATATAGGCTATATTACTTTCATTGTATTATTATTAACCTCTTTGTATTATTTTGTTTTGTACTTTTTTACATATATATTGTTTGTGTCCATTTCTTTGAAATGGCTTGACAACATCCATACAATATTTATTGTCAATGGGTGGATAAATAAAATAAATAAATAAATAAATAAATAAATATCTATGAACATCAGTCATAAGCTAGTATTCTGGGCATCTGTTAGGATGGCGTCATCCCATCTGAGCCCCATGAACCTCACTAAACAGCTGGCATCACATTTTCCCTGAACTTCACCTTCTCAAAGTTACTGTTCCACCTTCATGAAGGATGAGCAGGAAATATTTATCTATTCAATTCTAAGCTTTCAGAACAACACAATGGACAATGTGACAAAGATCAGGTCCTCTGCACATTGGGCAGTGCTGTGACATAGTACCAGACCCAGACCACATACCTAACCAAATAATGAATAATCTAAACTTAGAATACAAATATGCAAGTAGTTTGAATGAACTGTACACAGATGACTGATACAGACTCCAAAGAATGACAAATATATCAAATTTTCAGTATCAATTTTGAGAGGTTGGATCTATAACAAACCACCTAATTTCCTTGGAATCTACCATAATAATGGCCTTTAACCATCAACGCTACTTCACTGCAGTTTCTTTTACTGTATGTGGCATCATAATCTTACTACACAGTGTGGGTGGAGCTATAGAGGTTTCCTCATTTTTAACCATACTTTATTATTCCAAGGTTCATGCGTGTTTGTAGGTGCATCTGTTTTTCCTAGACAGAGGACAATAGAATCCCACAAGGCTTCATTCCAAGTGTAACCCTTTTCCTAATAGAAACTGTTGGACTTAACAGAGGCCACAGGTCCTACAGTCTGACCTTCCATGTATGTTGATGACTTTTGCCTCTATTACATGTATTTACTATAAAGTTTTTGAGAATTCCAATTACATGGCACCACAAGGTCCAAAACATATAATTCATTTGCCACTCAATGGGCCAGCCACACCGAAACTTTTATTTAATTAATAAGTGTCTTAAGACAGCTCTGGAGACAGCATGCATTAGCAATGAAGCTGCTGCCAATGGATGTCAGGTGGAAGTCCTGGAAGCCTGACTTCCTCTGTCACCATATACCCACTGGAAAGGACAGTGTTTAAACCGTAGTACCACCGAGCGAGGTGGCGCAGTGGTTAGACACTGGACTCGCATTCGGGAGGACGACGGTTCAATCCCGCGTCCGGCCATCCTGATTTAGGTTTTCCGTGATTTCCCTAAATCACTCCAGGCAAATGCCGGGATGGTTCCTCTGAAAGGGCACGGCCGACTTCCTTCCCCATCCTTCCCTAATCCGATGAGACTGATGACCACGCTGTCTGGTCTCCTTCCCCAAACCAACCAACCTAAACCGTAGTACCCAGTAGGGCTAAAGTAAAAGGGGTATGCCTGCAATAGATGGTGATCAGCAATGAAGAAGTTGAACAGTAACATAGAGACAAGGCAGCCTCTTAGCCCAGGCTTGAACATGTGACCTATCAGGAGGTGGTCACCAGCAGATGATCACACGGTAGGTGGTCCAGCAGTGTGAAGGTGCCAAATCATCTGCATATGATTCCCAGGTCAGACAGATGCCTGCATCTAGTGAAGACGAAGTCCTTGTCGGGTGACTGGATGCTTCATCTGGTACTGCGGTGGTCTTTGCCTCAAAGTTAACAGCTGATCAAGATGGTAGTGGTCGGCACTGTGTACACTTCCTGATAGTCGTGTATGGAGAACATCAGTCAGCCTCTGAGAACATCTGAAAGAGAGGGTCTGATTTTGGTAGCTATTTGAGAGCCTGCAGTCCAGTACTTCTCCAACAGCAGATTGCCCAACTTCTTCAACTTTGTCAGATTTCTGAATAAGCGCTCTTTCATTCTGAATAGGCCTTATGGTGAAATGGTGTCTGGAATTCAGGCTGACACTTGATTGCCTCTGTATGATGTCATTTTACTGAGTGTTACAGGAGCAGTTCACTGCGCCCAATCGTGTTTTGGTGCAACAAGAAGTTGCTCCATCTTTACTAGCGGCACACACTAGTGTGCCCCCATTTTTACTGCAATGAGGCACACTCCCACTGGTCTTCTAAAAGGACAAGTTGAATAAGTAATGTGTATCTCCCACTGAATGATGCCATAAGATGTAAAAGAACTTTCTGATAAAGTCATCTTCAAAATCTGATACTGTGTGCAATGCAAAAGTTGTAGAGCTTACGTTTAAGATCTGTAACACACAACTTCTAGTTCATGTTCTTATCAGTATAAACACCATTTCATTCATTGATTTTCCCTCAAGAGTTAAAAAAATTTTAAGGAAAAAATGTAATGGATTCTGAATGGCCATTGAAATTGAGCATATTGCTCATTGAATAAATACAGTACTTGCTTCCCAAAGTACACTTTTGGACCAAAAACTCATTGTTTCTTAATGCAGTTCTCTGCATCCATTCAGTTTGGGTGAAAAACCAGTTACCAGCATGACATTTCATATGGTACTGCAATATCCAAACTTCTCTAGAAAAATGTTGTAAACATCATGTTCAAGCTGTCTCATGGTGACATGTAGATTATTTGTTCCCAATGCTAAAATGTTAACTGCATTTCTCTCACAATTTACTGTTCTTTTTCATTGTCTTATTTTATTCTTTGCACTTCATGTTTCTTGAAGTAATTTAGGTTTGCAAAGACAGATTGTAGAGCTTGAGCTGCTTGAGGTACCTTTGTGCATAAAACCATACCACTGCTTTAAGTGTTAAGCAATATTTGCTATAAATAAATCCCATCTCCACTTTAACTGTCATATACACTGATGAGCCACAACATTATGACCACCTGCTTAATAACTTGTCCATCTTTGGAAAAAAGAACAACACTGATCTTGCATATCAGGGATCCGACAGTTTGTTGTTAGATTTGTGGGGCTATATGGCGGCATATGTTGATGCACGGGTCATGTAATTTGCATAAATAATGGGCTGTATGCAGTAAAGGCACCCAATAGTGACTCAGATGGGTTCCATAGGGTGCCCATCAGGCAAATTTAATCACCAAGACATCAACACGAGTTCACTATAATGCTCCTCAAATCACTTTAGTATGGTTCTGGTTCTGAGATGTGGGCAATTATACTGCTGAAAGATGACATTGCTGCCAGGGAAGACATAAAGCATGAGGGGATGAAAGTGGTTCACAGCTATCAGCATCTCTTAAATTACTACCACAGATCCCTTCCAAGTGCAGTAGAATGTCATCTGTAGTATAATACTGCTCCCACCAACCTGTGTCTGTAGCATTTGTGGAGACAACTGGTGACCTAGTGTAGTAAAAATGTGATTGACCCGAAGTGCTGACACTTTTCTATTGATTGATGGTTGAATCTCGATGATCCTGTTCCCACTGTAATTGTAATTGGGGTCAACATTTGAACACACAGGTTCACAGGGATGGTCTGATGTGGAGCTCTATGTTCAACAATGTACGATGAATGTGTGCTTTGAAACACTTATGTGCCCCAGCATTGCACTCTTTCAGCAGAGATGCCATAGATCACCATCTGTCCTTCTTTATAGATCAGACAAGCCTCTGAACCCCATGTTCTGTAGAGTGTCATGGATGTCCAACCATTTAGCACCTAGTGGTAGTTCCACTGTCCTCATACCCCTTTCCGTAGACGCTCACAACGGTAGCATGTGAACATTGGACCAGCTTCATCATTTTTGAGGCAGTCATTCACAGGTTCTGTGTAATAATAACCTGTCCTTTGTCAAAGTCGCGTATTTTAATGGGTTTCCTCATCTGCAGCTCATATCTTCACTATGGTGATCCCTGTCTGTGTCTGCTCCACTTACATACCTCCGTTGTCACGTCATGTGTCCACAACGCCACCAGGCAGCATCAAGGGTCATTATGTGCAGTGGTCATGATGTGCAGTGGTCATAATGTTTTGCCTTATCAGTGTACATTGTGAAAGCCTGAATACCTTCATAAGCAAGTAGCCTGTGACAGCAGCAGAGCACAAACTGATGGGCACAAAGTGCACAAGTCTCTCTCTCTCTCTCTCTCTCTCTCTCTCTCTATATATATATATATATATATATATATATATATATATATATATATATATATATATATATATATATATATATATATATATAAATTCATGTGTGTGGAGATAAACTACATTGAACCAGTCTTTGTACTGAAGATCATCATAATCTCCTTCTTCTTCTACTGTCTCACTCTATATTCATTGGTCTCCAGGATGGTAAGGGTTGCATCCTTCATCTCATAAGTATGGAATAGCTTTAAAATATACCATAAAATTAAATGATGATGTGTAAAAAGCCTGAAGAATCCTCCTGCGGGTACTACCACTCAGTGTTTCCTCCTTGCATGTGCTAAGTCTTGCTTCAGAATGGAATCACTTATCTCATAGTTAAATCTTGTTGCTAATGAAAACTATGAATAACAACCATATTGTATATTATCTTGAACATAATTATTTTCTGTTTAGAACCCAGAAAGAAACTCCCATTGAGAGGGAAATTAGATTAGCTCGTGAAAGAGAAGAGGAACTGAGACGTGAGAAAGGACTTCCACCGTTAAACACACCTACCACTCCAAAAGCTGAAGTAAGTATTTACTATACTTTATTAAAAGTAATATGCATTTGAGTGTTTGTGAGAAGAAAGAATACAATGGCCACATTTCTTTATTTTGGTACACCAATGCATTAACACATTATCTACAGTGAAAAGATATGGAAAAATACTTCTTAAATTGCAGATATTTTTTGAGATTATAGTTGCTAATTTCTTGGCAACAATTAATCCATTATAATCAATAGTGTTTCCAAACAATAAAAATATTCAGTCTTAGTGCCTTTTGTGGGTGAATATAGCAATATAGTTAACATCCTACACATTCAGTGGTTGGTAAAAACTTGAATTATTGAAGACCTAACAAGAAAAGTGTCGAAGTATTAATTTTGGTCTAATGTAACTAGTCTCTTAAAGCATAACTCCTTTTCCTATTTCATGTAACATTTGTGCAAAATGTCATTGCTCTGATTTTCTAAAATCTATAAAATCTTACTGAAAATATTTTGTGCTTTGTATCATGGCTGTAGATGCCATTTATTTGCTTCCTGTTCTACAGTGAAAAAGGATAAAAAGCTAGCTACTGCTGTTGCTTGATGTTTACCTTTGTAAGTTCAAGGCAGCAAGGTAGTTCTTGATATATCTAAACATTTTCCATGCAACCAAGAGTAACTTCACTAGAATTCTCCCTGTTTGCATCAAATTAGTATTAAAAAGTGCTGCTCATGTGGACATCACATTAGTTATTGTATATCTAATCCTTGGAGCTTGATATATAGCTGTTTTGTTTCATTAAATATTAATTTTTACTTCATTTGTAAGAACATCAATTTTATTGCTTTGTGAAATATCAAAAATGCCCTTACAACTCTAAACATGTAGTTTGATAATTGACATATTCTCTGGGGAATTGTTTTCCATTTTGAATGCTTCCATACAATTAATGTTTGGTTTCATATTAAGGATGACATACCAAAAAGTTTGTTGTAGAGTACATAACCTCATTTTGTACTCATTACACTGCAATTAGCACATGAACATTATTCATGGTGTGCTGAGTGCTAAAATGTGGTGATTTCAGATGCCTTGTGCTTAAACTTGGGTAGTGGTGGCTGCAAGTGTTAGATGCTACTGTAATTACTACATTTTTTATCAGTAGGCCTACAGGAGGTAAATATTAAATAAGAATTGTTCAACAGAAACAAACGAAAATCCATTTTGATTCCATACCATAAACGTGAGAGGCCTTGAGTGCAGATTATAGAGGCTTCTCACCAAATTAAGTAGCCAGTGATTTGTAATTTTAACTATCAGCAAATTATTCATCTAATCTGTGGTACAGCTAATTCAGTTACATGTACAGCAGTGTTCACAAAGATTAATGTGTTTACAGCACTACTACTCCTAACTGAGGAGTAGACCCATCCAGATTAAAAAATGTTTATTCATGTTTAGACTAAACTGCATGATACTGGTGCAGTGCCCAGCAGTCACATCTCATCTGAATGTGCAAATGAACAGTGTGTGGTTGGAAAAGAAAACATTTCATTGATAGAACTTAGTCCTTCGATGACCACCCACAGAATTTCTAAAAGTATCAATGTATCACATACAAGAATGTGGTGGACAGGACGTATGGATGGTCTGTATCTTTATCATTTACAGTGGACTCAACACCTTTAAGAAGTAGATGAAGGTAGACAATTGTAATTTTATCAACAAATTGCGAATCAGCAAGCACTGCCATTGATATTTCTGGCTGAGGAAGTGACTTCGGCTTGTGGTGGTATCTGCAGGAAAACTTGATCAAAGTGGAATGTGTATAATTTGGAAATCTGCCCAAACTGTACAAATATTTCAGTCTCAATGCATTCATTATGCTTCTATATGCTAATTTTTTTGTATAAAGCAGAATGTGCCTAAGGCAGAAATGGAATGGAAAATTTTATGACTTAATTAATAATGCATTGTTCTAGGTCTGTTCAAAAAAATTCTGAAACTTCCATAATTTCACACTAATTGTGTGGTGGAGTGAATGCAGTTGGCATCCCTGCATATGTTTGTATTTAATGTGTAAATGCTGGAAGTTTCATTGTTGATGTCTGTTAGTTATTGTTAAGTGCTGTATTGAATAGAACGTCGTGTCGCACAGTTTGGGAATTTCAATATGGCAGAGTTAAAAGAGCAATCCATCTGCATTTTTTGTGTGAAACTCGAGAAAACCTTTAGAGCCACATCAAATGATGCAGAAAGCCTTCTGTGAGGAGTTCTTAAGTCATACCCAGTGTACGAATGGTTCACACAGTTCAGACGGGAGTTAAAGATGACTCTCATTCAGGGCACCCTTTGATGTCTACTGACGACTCTCAAGTTAGGAACATCAACAAAATTGTGTATGCCAATCAGAGAATGGGTGTCCAAGAGATTGCAAAAGAATGTAACATTGCAATCTTGGAACGCATAGTGTTGCCATCAAGTTTATCCCATGGCTCGTGAGTCAAGACTAGAAAGACCTTCGCTTCACAAGACTGCTTCCAGAAATGTAAACGGCATTGGGAGTAGTTTGTCAATTGTAGAAGAGTGTGTTTCGAAGGAGATAATGAACAATAAGTAAAAGGTAAACGTAGAAGAATTTAGTGGACAAATTTCCAGAATTTTTTAAGCAGATCTCATATAATGCAGAAAAGAGTTTGTAAAGTACTAATGTATTACAGTATACATTAGTTATTGATGACTCTACAAGGGTGCTACTTTTAACACAAATAATGTACAGCCCAACAGTGCTATTAAATGGCACAAAACCGAAAAGACGTTCGGCACAGTGGGATGTTGTGGGTGTGAACATCAAACCATGCTGTTCTGTGCAGCAATGAACATGTTACCTGCATTGTTGGTACATCAGAGGAAATGGTTAATCGAAGAGTACTCTGTTTGTCAATGTTTCTTATTTCCCATTATCATCGATGGATGTGAGTGCGCACACCTACGAACACTCTGCTGCAATCGGCGCTGTGGAAGAGCTAGATGTCTTTCTCTTAAACAATGGTTTTACATACCAAGCTCAAGCATTCCAAAGAAATATACTACCTGCATTATTTTCTGCTAGTTTCAGTTGACTGGTAGCACTTAGTGACAACACAATATTGAACAAAAAGGATGTGTCACTAACATTTAACGAAAAGATTAAGGTAACTATCTGTGCCCAAATTAATATTGCATCTGAAATCTGGAAAACGCAAATTTATGATATTTTAAGAAACAAGGATAAGATAAGGGATGAGTAGATGCAAGGGAACAGGAACATACATGTGTAGCCTTGTGAATATGGCTGTTACCGGTATCAAGGAAAATGAATATGTCCAAAGTATTTGCATCATGAAGAAGATGGAGGAGAAAGGGAAATACTCAGTCACTGAGACTGTTGAAATGAACAGTCTGGTTCATGTTCACAGTAATCTGAATGAATAGGCTCACATCAGAACATCTCCAAAACATCACAAAACCAATTGTGGCCTGAACTAGACTCAAGACACACTGCCGATTAAACACTTCCTAGGGTTTTCGGTGCACTAGACATCTTGTCATTGGATAGATGCACAATCATGACTTGGCATACTGCACTGCATGCCTCCAGATAGATTTTGGTCACTTCTGCATTTTATGCCCCAACTTATGTTCAACTTCATACCAATGAGAAATGAATGACTTCTTGTGAGGAACCCTACTCCAAATGTCCATTAATCCACTTGCCCCCACAATGTTTGCTGGGAAATGGATTGAGATGGGCCTGTTTCCACAGATGGCGGAAATTTCTCTCAGATTTGAAACCAATTGTCATTAAAAGGTGCGACACTCATCTCCAGTCCCTGTCAGTTAGGATCTTACACCATGTTAAATAACTGTGAGTGGTGCACCATTCCTTCTAGACAGATTGGAGAGTCCATGTTGATTTATCAAGACTGGCCAGCTTCATCAGCCAATTGTGCTGTGCTGATGCATTCATTTGATTGGGACATACAACTACTTCACATCTGTGACTTACCAGTGAAAGGTCACTGGTACTAATTCACACCATCTACATTAGTTCAAAGTGACCAGTGTTTCCTTTTAAGGGGGTGACTAACATTTTGTCTAGTGATACCTTTTGGGGCATTGCAGTTGAAGTAAATTAAACCTTTGTTGAACTAAAGTATCATTGCTGAGTAGAGAACACTGTCCTTGTAGAGGTCTCTTAAAATATTTTAGAATTATTTAACAAACTTCCATAATAGTGCTTTTCTGTGTTATGACTGATGGAACACAGACTAATTACTGACACATACAGGGTGACAATTACTGAACTGTATAAAAAACATAAAATATTTACAAACTACAGCATGCACACACTTTATTCAACTGGTAGACATCACTATAGTTATTTGGATCTAGATTGACATATTTCACATGGCTGACATAATTGGCAATGATGGGGTGCAGATGAATAGCAAAATTCTGCATGACCCACAGAAGTGTCAAGGCATCAATACTGTTAATGACCTCCTGAAATACTGTTTTCAGCTCAGCAATGTTTTTAGAGTTATTGCTGTACATCTTTTCTTTAATATTGCCTCACAAAAAGGAGTTGCATGTGTTCAGATACGGAGAATATGGTGGTCAATCGTGGCCCATGCCAGTGGCCACTGGGTATCCCAGAGACGGAATGTAGTCCTCGAAGTGCTCCTCCTTGTGGTTTGAAGTGGGAGAGATCCATCTTGCATGAACCACATCTTGTTGAAATCAACATCACTTTGGATCATGGGGATGAAATCATCTTCCAATACCTTCACATACTGTTCGGTAGTCACTGTGCCTTCAACGAATATTGCACTGATTATTCCATGACTGTACATTGCACACCACAGTCACCCATTGAGGGTGAAGAGATTTCTCAATCATGAAATGTGGATGCTCAGTCCCCCAAATGTGCCAGTTTTGCTTATTGACAAACCAATCCAAAATAAAGTGGGTTTCATTGTTAAACCAAACCATACTAATTCACATCTTGCCCCACAGCCAACCCTGCAGTTTGAACGTCCTAACGCAAGCCATTCAGAGGTTTGGACAATTTTATTTTATATAGTTCAATAATTGTCACTCTGCATTTATTACACACACCACAAAAATGCAAGTCCAACTCCCAAGCCTAAGTCGATTCTGATAAACAGTGTCCAGGTAGCATGGCCAAGTGTAGATGGAGAATGACAGAATATAAGAAAATGGTAGTCCAGAATTTTGCCACTGCTTAGACTATCTTGCTTCTCATATCTGGTATGATGTGAAGTAGCAGTCAAGGAAAACTTAATACTAATAATAACCAGTTTAATCTGAACTGTGATTTATGTGATTGCAATAAAATAGACAAATAATTTTGAAACAGACTTTTCCCACCATGACTATGGTTCAGAGCGAATTGTTTCCTGGTGCAAAAGTCTTAATTGGCTTGCAACAGATGTAAAGCAGGGAATTCAGAATCCCAGCAAATTAAAGAGAAAAATGTAGAGGAAGTAGCTAATAAAACGCAGTTTTGCATTGTTTGATTGATCATATTAAAGGGCTGAAGATTACCTTTAGGTGGATGACAAATAGAAATCTGGGAATGCCACTAGTGATGTAGATTTAGGAGATAAACAATAGGTATTTAACAATGAGGAAGCAGGAGTGTTACTCAAAATTTGTGATGTTACATTTAATATGACAAAGCTCAAGAGTCGCAGAGTAATGTACTTGTACTGATGGTTTAACACACTGTACATATTTAATTTCTGAAAACTGCTCCTCATTAGTTATGTACAACCTGACGCATTCCACCTGCCTGATGGTTTCCTTCATGATGAGGCTTAAAAATCATCATGGACAGATGACTAAACAAACAGATGAATGACGGGAACAATTCAGTACTTGGAGAGGTACATTATTTGAATAACAGTGGTTGTAGTAGTCTATAGTCCTGAATTATGTCCAGACCATTTACAATATTATCATTCTCAGTAACTGTCAGACTTTCAACATGTGTAAAACATAGATTAAACTGTGAAAACTTATTTACAAAACAAAACTGATGACCAGCCGTTACCCTTATTTAGGAGACAAATAAAAGTAAGGACCTAATCACATCATCCTTAATACAGGTGCCTCCTCACATCCTGGGGTCTAAGTGACCCACCTCTCCTTTTTAACCTTCCCCAACCCACCCCTCTCTCTCCCCTGAGGAATTATATAATGGTTCCAATAACCAGGATTCTGTTATCAATTTTGCTTTTGTGTGTGTCAGAAATAGTAAAATTTTTGCCTTCTGAAGGAAAGTAATCACAGACCAACAATTCTCTCTAATAATTTGAGTTCAGTATTGGGCTGTTTGTGTTTGATCATGGATTTAGGTCAGCAGCAAGCCACTATGCATGCTGTTGGCATTTTATCCAAGTGACAAAGTTGCAGCAAGGCTTTTCAGTTTGAAGATATCATGCATGATGATTCTAGAGTGTTAGTGGTAGATTTTTGTGTATGTTGTTAGTGTTAACACAATATCTCAGCAGTCTGTTGTAGGCACATGTATAGTTAACTTGGCAACTCATCATGAGTTAAACTTTGAAATTGATATGATAATCAGTAAAAGTTCCATAGGTCATTGTGTATTATAGGTTACACAAGAATTTAGGCTTTTGATGTCAACACTGTCTAGCATGAATCTTAAAGATCACAGACTGTTTCCACATGCATCCTCACTGCCCCACAGCATGACTGCAAGTGTTAGATTGGCATTTTGTCACCACCTCAGTCATACTGGGTTTAACATGAATCAGATCACTATTAATCTGAAAGTGGGGTGCCAAGAACCCATTTATACTGAAGCTATGTGGAGAAAATGAACTGCATAGGCTTCAACAGCCAAAGACCATCTCGTACGCTCTCTGTGACCTCTGAACACAGAGTTCAGTGACTGACATGGGCCCACAGACATCACCACTGGACTTTGACAGTGATGACATGTAATGCTGGTTTTATGAAACTCTACTGATAACAAACAGACCCGAACTTTTCGACTCTGTATGTACAGAACAGGGAATCAGTGATCATAAGGCCGTTGCAGCATCCCTGAATATGGAAGTTAATAGGAATATAAAAAGAGGGAGGAAGGTTTATCTGTTTAGCAAGAGTAATAGAAGGCAGATTTCAGACTACCTAACAGATCAAAACGAAAATTTCTGTTCCGACACTGACAATGTTGAGTGTTTATGGAAAAAGTTCAAGGCAATCGTAAAATGCGTTTTAGACAGGTACGTGCCGAGTAAAACTGTGAGGGACGGGAAAAACCCACCGTGGTACAACAACAAAGTTAGGAAACTACTGCGAAAGCAAAGAGAGCTCCACTCCAAGTTTAAACGCAGCCAAAACCTCTCAGACAAACAGAAGCTAAACGATGTCAAAGTTAGTGTAAGGAGGGCTATGCGTGAAGCGTTCATTGAATTCGAAAGTAAAATTCTATGTACCGACTTGACAGAAAATCCTAGGAAGTTCTGGTCTTACGTTAAATCAGTAAGTGGCTCGAAACAGCATATCCAGACACTACGGGATGATGATGGCATTGAAACAGAGGATGACACGCGTAAAGCTGAAATACTAAACACCTTTTTCCAAAGCTGTTTCACAGAGGAAGACCGCACTGCAGTTCCTTCTCTAAATCCTCGCACAAACGAAAGAATGGCTGACATCGAAATAAGTGTCCAAGGAATAGAAAAGCAACTGGAATCACTCAATAGAGGAAAGTCCACTGGACCTGACGGGATACCAATTCGATTCTACACAGAGTACGTGAAAGAACTTGCCCCCCTTCTAACAGCCGTGTACCGCAAGTCTCTAGAGGAACGGAGGGTTCCAAATGATTGGAAAAGAGCACAGATAGTCCCAGTCTTCAAGAAGGGTCGTCGAGCACATGCGCAAAACTATAGACCTATATCTCTTACGTCGATCTCTTGTAGAATTTTAGAGCATGTTTTTTGCTCGCGTATCATGTCATTTCTGGAAACCCAGAATCTACTATGTAGGAATCAACATGGATTCCGGAAACAGCGATCGTGTGAGACCCAACTCGCCTTATTTGTTCATGAGACCCAGAAAATATTAGATACAGGCTCCCAGGTAGATGCTATTTTTCTTGACTTCCGGAAGGCGTTCGATACAGTTCCGCACTGTCGCCTGATAAACAAAGTAAGAGCCTACGGAATATCAGACCAGCTGTGTGGCTGGATTGAAGAGTTTTTAGCAAACAGAACACAGCATGTTGTTATCAATGGAGAGACGTCTACAGACGTTAAAGTAACCTCTGGCGTGCCACAGGGGAGTGTTATGGGACCATTGCTTTTCACAATATATATAAATGACTTAGTAGATAGTGTCGGAAGTTCCATGCGGCTTTTCGCGGATGATGCTGTAGTATACAGAGAAGTTGCTGCATTAGAAAATTGTAGCGAAATACAGGAAGATCTGCAGCGGATAGGCACTTGGTGCAGGGAGTGGCAACTGACCCTTAACATAGACAAATGTAATGTATTGCGAATACATAGAAAGAAGGATCCTTTATTGTATGATTATATGATAGCGGAACACACACTGGTAGCAGTTACTTCTGTAAAATATCTGGGAGTATGCGTACGGAACGATTTGAAGTGGAATGATCATATAAAATTAATTGTTGGTAAGGCGGGTACCAGGTTGAGATTCATTGGGAGAGTGCTTAGAAAATGTAGTCCATCAACAAAGGAGGTGGCTTACAAAACACTCGTTCGACCTATACTTGAGTATTGCTCATCAGTGTGGGATCCGTACCAGGTCGGGTTGACGGAGGAGATAGAAAAGATCCAAAGAAGAGCGGCGCGTTTCGTCACCGGGTTATTTGGTAACCGTGATAGCGTTACGGAGATGTTTAATAAACTCAAGTGGCAGACTCTGCAAGAGAGGCGCTCTGCATCGCGGTGTAGCTTGCTGTCCAGGTTTCGAGAGGGTGCGTTTCTGGATGAGGTATCGAATATATTGCTTCCCCCTACTTATACCTCCAGAGGAGATCACGAATGTAAAATTAGAGAGATTAGAGCGCGCACGGAGGGTTTCAGACAGTCGTTCTTCCCGCGAACCATACGCGACTGGAACAGGAAAGGGAGGTAATGACAGTGGCACGTAAAGTGCCCTCCGCCACACACCGTTGGGTGGCTTGCGGAGTATCAATGTAGATGTAGATGTAGAATTTCAGTTGTATAAAACTATTGATCCTGCATGTCAACAGGGATGAATGTAGGCAGGAAATTACTTAGTTATGGTCTGGACTGTGTTCACATGGCAGCAACTACGCCCTATTACCCAGCTGGAGGGTCCACAGATGAATGCATATTATGTAGACATTGTTGCAAGCAGTCTGAATACATTTCTGGTTAGAGTACTCTCAGATCATCTTATCTTAACCCATTTGGGTATTTATGGAATTCTGTTGATATTGGTGTACACAAATACACAAGAAAATTCATGGGCAGTACTGTTGTCTGTGGGTTTCAGCATCTCTCCCTCCTTCCTGGGAAGAGAAAACAAACCACCAGGCTTGGGGTCACAACCTGTGGTGAAAAAGCACAGCGGCCATTGGAGAACCCATCGATGGACCAACCACCAAAAGAGGCAATCTCAATGTTACCTGTTATGCCAGAAGGATGAAAGTTCAGGGAAGCTGTGGCAACACTGGGTCCACAAGTGGCAGTGGGGGCAAAGCCACTTCCCTTGACGACAGGGTAGGAGACGGTGGAAGAGGAGGGGAGGCAGGACAAAAGCCATGGGTTTCACCTCGGGAGGTGGAGGTGGGAGCCTCACAGTGTCCTGAGGTTGCAGGTGACAGGAAGACAGCAGAGGGCATGTACAGGGCAGCAGCTAGGAAGTTTACCACTTCAAATTGGGGCCCACCCCTGGAACACTGTTGTGATCAACCGTGACACTCAGATGACCAGAAGGCCGGCAGTGATCTCCCAACAGGGTGCAGGCACAACTGATTTGCACGATGGGTCAGTTGCCTCACTGGTGTCCACCACAAACAATTGATGACCTTTGTG
This sequence comes from Schistocerca americana, assembly GCF_021461395.2. Classification (NCBI taxonomy): domain Eukaryota; kingdom Metazoa; phylum Arthropoda; class Insecta; order Orthoptera; family Acrididae; genus Schistocerca; species Schistocerca americana. The sequence continues at coordinate 718,154,096 of NC_060130.1, forward strand.
GCCCACCATGACACCTGACAGCCTCCCCTGCTACAGGCCAAAGGACTGGGCCAAAACAGCAGCCCCAGAAGGAAAATATGGTGGACCATGGTGTTCCAGGACATGTGCCTCAAAGTGCAACAATCCAGGAGACCCAATGGCTGGAACCCATGCAAATGTTCTGCTGAACAGTATCTGTTGACTGACATTTCCTGGTATGTAGTTCGAAAACTCCGTAATGCATAATCAGGGGAAGAAGCATACACAGACATCCTCATGTGGGTCCTAAATGTATACATGAAGTGCTCCACCTCAGAGTTAGAAGCCAGGTGAAGTGGGGATATAGTCAGATGCTGGATACCATTGTGGATGCAAAAGTCCTCAAACTTCCTTGACACAAATGGCCTCCCATTATTGGACAAGAGGGTCACAGGGGATTCCTCGGTGGCAAAAAAAATAAAACACATGAACAGCTGCAGTAGACGATGTAGAGGACAGCTTAGCTTCATATGGGAAATTGGACAATGCGTTAACCACCAACCACCACAAGCTGCACAAAAATGGACAACTGAAACTGATGTGCACCCTATCTCAATGGTGCTCTGGGACTGACCAAGGAGAGACCTGGTGCAGCAGTGTAGCCTAGTTCTGTGTACAGGCCCCACAAGCAAAACCCAGATGTTCAGTGTCAAGCTTGATCACCAGCCAGCACACACAACTTAGCACCAATGCATTCATACAAGTAATACCCAAGTGCAATGCATCCATGCAGCCAGTGGAATAGATGAGCATGCAATGCCAGGGGGACAACTGCTAGACAGCATAGCTCATTTGTGGAAAGCATGAGCACCTAATGGAGAATGCTGAGCCAGTCATACATGAGAAAAATGTACATCATGCTTGATCCACACCCAAAGAGATGCTCCAGTGACGTTTTGGTGGCAACAATGGCTAAAGGTCAATGCCCTAGTCTGAACATTAGGATCAGGAGCTAACCGGACAATCGTGTCCCAAATCAGTGAGTCTGCATAAGAGATAGCATACATTTGGACACTCAAAACATCATTTGCATAAGAGGTGCTGCAGACCAGCCATCCAGGCCACACACAACTGCTCAAGGCACTTGTTGTGTTGGTTAAACTGCAACCACACCGCCGCCACCGCCACCACCACCACATGGGTTTGATGACCAAAATTCTGCATAAGTAACTGACAAAGCTCGTTAAGAGATTTTCTCAGGCTTGGAGCAGAGCTTAAAATTCTGGACAACTTCATAGAAACCCACATTGCTGGACAAGAAGGCTGCCTTATCAATAGCCTTATCAACTAGATAAATGATACCCCTTATGTGTAAGTGCAGCAAGAAGTGGGGGAAGGTAATTCTCCCACCTTTTCATAGTCTCACTGAAACCAGAAAAAATAATCGGGGCAGTGAAGAAAAATGCCCAGTGTGTGCCTGGTCCCCTCCAGCTAGGCAAGGATGTGAACCAAGTCTGTGTTCTGGTCTATGAGTGTCAGCTGCAGCTGAAAAGCTGAGCCCACATTGTGGCCCAGTGTTACACTATGAAAAGGGGGTGTAAATTACAACACGAAATTTTTAAGAATGTCCTTCATCGCCACTTTGGTATCGGCACAGGCATGATAACGTTGCTCCTCTACACTGACTGTGTAGTTGCTTCATGGGACTATGGTGGCTTGATAATAGCTGGGCAGCACAGCCCCCTTGAGAGAAAATGAACTTATGATGAGAGTCCATACATGGGAAGCCAAACATCCAAACCCACATAGTGATGTGCACAGCAATAAAATCGGCAAGCGGATATTGTGGGCAGCTTAAAACTAAGCATAGGTTATGAGAACACGCACACACACTCTCACCCTGTAACTAAAATTCCTACCTTTGAAGTTCTTAAAAACTGATACTGAGAGGCAAAATTCAGTTGGCACATAGGGTTACCCTCCCACTACTAACCCTTAATGATTTGATGCAAAGCATGCTGGGTTTCAGGCCACTGTGTGCTGCTAGTATATACTATGTATGTCCATTGATCATTATTGACAATGTGGCCATCATTAGAAAATGGATAATATGTAGACTTTTTGATAAAATAGTTGTGGAAAAGTTTTAAATTCTTAGTTTTTATATGTGACCGTTAACACAGTTCTTATGATTTCGACTGTTTGTTTTTGTAGTTTCGTTTCCTACATAAAACTCTGAGTTCAAGTGAACAACAGCATACTCAGCCTCCTCGGCCTGCAACAACAAGAATTCAACAAGAAATTGATGAGGCAGTACAGAGGGAGAGAGAACTGAAAGAAGCAAATGGAATTCAGACATCTGATGAAAATATTGTACATAAGGTAAGTCATTGTTGTCCTAAATGTAATGTTTAATTGAATGTAATGGAGTATGCTTTTGGAACATACGGACAAATGGCTCTCTGATGGAGGTGCATGATGGTGGTGCATATGATGCAGACAGCTAGTCTATTGCCAGAACTCTCTATTAATGATCATACATGAACACAGAGCAGTGCATCTGTGACAGAGAGACAGACAGTAGGCATGGGCGAGGCTCCTGGGGTCTGAGCACGCTGGGAGTATGAGATGGGATGGTGAAGCAAAGTGAGGCAGCCAGTAGCCAGGGCTAAACTAGTGGCCCCGACAGAACTACCCAGATATGTAGCTGATGAACACAGAACTGCAAGCTGTAGAGCAGCAGTGGGTGGCAGTGGTTCTCCCTGAGTGTGGAACTGGCTGGAATTTGCTGCATGGTTCGGACCATGAGTTGGCACCAGGTTTCTGACTGCTGGAGCTCAGGCAGTCAGACGGTGGTTGTTGGTTCGTGGCCCAGAGAAACTGGGAGTGGCTGCGTCATGTTAGACGACATCTGGCACCAGCTGCGCATCATACTACAGCCCAACTGTACCAATGGTGACAGGCTGTACCAGGGGTTTTAAATACTGATGCCCCAGCTGAGTTTACAGAAGAGCAGTGTTTCTGTGTTGGAAATCTCTGGGGCAGAGGCTGATGACCAGGGTTCATCTGTTGTGTGTCAATGTGTCAAACTGCAGAAGCTTCTTGAAGGCTGGTACACTTCTAGGTAGTTGGCACATGGGAGTGATGGTACAGAAGTAGAGGCTTATACTGAATTGCTGCATTGGTAGGGGCACTGTTTGGCCTGCTATCTGTGACTGTGGTCTGATTACAGTCCTGGGCTGCTTTCCATGCCACTAAAATTCTATACTGCTACATTTCTTCCTGTCATAGATTAATCTGGATACTGGATTACTGCTTAAGAGTTTGGCAGCAACACCCTGCACTTTACATTCTACTGCTACTGCATGAATTCAGAGCAAACACTTCTTGCTTAATTTTCCCCTTTGTGTGGCCTCTTTCCATTTTAATTTCATATGGTATACATGATCTGACTCCTGCAACTCTCAAACATGGTGTGTCAGAGCCCCTTGTTTTGTTTTCACTCCTTTACTCACTCAATGAGACCTAGTCACTGATTCTGACATGACTGCTATGGGCCTGCAGGTTAAAGAAACATAAAGGTGGGATTTTGGCAACTCTACATCTCAGGTGACATACACAATATTTATGAGAGTTATGCTAATTCCTGTGTAGTGTTAAGTTGGTGGTGGTGTTCGGTGCAATAAATTTTCATGTCATCAAGCAGGTGGTCCATCATTAAGTGACTATTTTGTGCTGATATCATCTGATTCAGGGAAGCAAGAAGGGTCAGGTATAGCATGCCATTGAAGTAGGTTAGGTTTTTCATGGGCGTAGTCTTGAAAGATGGGTTTTGCAGTTACATAATGAGCAGTTTGTGTTAAGTGTTGTTGTTCCAGTGATGGTGGCAGGTAACTGGAAAAATGTCCTAAGAAATTGCATCACATAGCATTTATCAACAATCCCTGCTCATGCAGTTATATTTGCTGTACACAGCTGAAATAGCCTTGTTTGTAGCAGATGCAAACTACAACTACTGGTTAGGGTGTACTCACATGACTTGAGGACTGTGTGTGTTCATTTTGTGGGGAACAAACAGTGAGTAGCCCAACTTGGCATTGTAGTTATTCCATGGTGGAGAGTAGTACTTTCTCAAATTCCTTGTTTTCTTCACTGACTAAAGCGACCTAGGAAACATCCCTTATGAAATATCTTTAAAGTTAAAGGCCAAAGTTGTGTAACATGAACACACCATCACTCATTTACTGCCAACCTGTTGCCTTTAAAAGTCTGCATGACTGCCTCTACACAAACCATGAATTTAACAAACTAACTTTCTGCACCATGTAACATCATTGATTCCCTTCTAAACTAAATTGGACACACTAAGGTTCCACTAACACTCCACAGAAAATTTCACCTAAAATTTCCCATAACCTATTAACTAAACAAGAATGTCTCCTTCGAGCCTGTCTCATGAAAGAAATAGACACATTACCAGAGTATACACTCACAAATATCCCTAATAACTAATTAGCAAACACAAAAAATTAGCTCACAAGGCCGCCTCATGGTTTTACGGCATTAGGAGTGTCAGGATGACTATTAGTACATCCTGTGTCACATGCTTAATTTTACCTTTCCCCCCTTGTATTTTCTCCAATCGCTTCCCTTCCCCATTCAGAAGGAGCTGCTGTTAAATACGGCAGTGCTTCCAGTACAACATGAAATAAATGAGTTCTTACTATGTGGACACTTGGGCTTTGGGTTGGGCATTGCAGTTTGACATTAACTGGGGACATAATCTCAATTATCTGGTAAGGTGCCCGGTATTGCAAAATTAGCTTTTTAGTTTTTTCTTTCAGCATGTAGGTGTTAGATAACATTACTCACTGCCCAGTGTGGTACATAACCAATTTAGCTTTTTGTTGTGGGGTGCCTTCATGCCATTCTTAAGACTTCATATTCATCTTTCTAATCTGTTGCCACGTACTTCTTAATTTTGTAGCAAAATTTTGTGTGAAGTATACATCTTCACCTAGGGTAGGTGGCATAATTTGAAAGGGAATGGGGTCTTTTGGCTAAAAACCACCTCATAGGGGATAAAGCCCATGTTTTTGTACACTTTCCAAGTTACAAGCTGTCACTACAAATTATGGTAAAGTGTTCAAATCATTGTGACTACTATTCATGAAATTACTTAACAGTTTTCCCCTACTGTCCTGTGAACTCTCTGTTCAGCCATTCACTTGCAGGTGTAGTGCACTAATTTGTAACATCTTATAGTGTAAATAATAAGTGTAATTCAGAATGAGATTTTCACTCTGCAGCAGAGTGTGTGCTGATATGAAACTTCCTGGAAGATTAAAACTGTGTGCCAGACTGAGACTCAATCTCGGGACCTTTGCCTTTCGCGGGCAAGTGCTCTACCATCTGAGCTACCCAGGCACGACTTGTGCCCCATCCTCACACCTTTACCCTGCCAGTACCTCATCTCCTACCTTCCAAACTTCACAGAAGCTCTCACCTGAACCTTGCAGAACTAGCACTCTTGGGAGAAATAATAATAAGTGTAATAATGAATGTAATTGCTTCAATAACTTGGACATACTTGGCAATTAGTGCTGTGGTCATTTATTATTGTCTCTGGCATTAGATTTTTAATAAGCAATGGTTAACAATAGTCTGTGCCACCATTTCTGCCTGTTGATTTGATATGGTGATCATGGCCAAGACACATGATTTTTAAATACAGGGTGGGCAAGAGTCCCCGTACCCCTGTAACTTCTGTATAGTATGAGATGTTATTAGGCAGGTTGGTAACTTTATTACTACTTGTTGCAATTCGTGTTTACATGTTTCCACAATGGCGTTTTAATCTGTAGCCATGTCAGACGTGAGTGGTCGTAATTGCACTACTGAGGAGCATTTAGTGACAAGTGTGTGGGTGCCTGAATGACACACAGGGCAGACAATGAGACAGAATACTACAGTAGTGTTCTAGGAAAGGTGTGATGAGGCTCCACCATGAAAGGTGACACTTCTGGATTGAGAAATAAATGCTTTTGCTTTTGGCAGTGTTAAAGATAAGCCACTGAGTGGAAGGAAGAAGACATGAGAAGAAACGTGCTGAGTCTCCACTTTGATTGAACAGTCTCCTGTAAAGCCAACACACAATATGCTTTAAATTTGGTATACCAAGGACAAAAATGTGAGATCATATCAAAAGACATTATAGTCAGACCTTTATGACTGAAGTTCGTAAGAGTTATCGGACACAGACTGGAATGAGTGTGTTTCAGCGTGCCAAGTTTTGTTAACTCAATTTCAAAATGCAGTGAACTATGCCATGGTTATGTTTTCAAGTGAATGTGCCATTTATCACAGCTCACACAATAGAAATATTGTCGTTTGAGCCAAAGAGAATCTTCATTACATGGTCAAGTTACAAAGAAAGCTGCCTCACATAATGATATGGGCAGCGATGACTTCACAACTTATGCTTGGACCATACATTTTTCCAGGAACTGTGAATGGCACAGATTATTTACACGTGTTCCAAATGTTGTTCATACCTCAGCTTGAGGAAAGGGGCCTCACAGAATGCAGATGGTTGCAGTAAGGCTGAGTGCCTCCTCACTATGCTCCTGCAGTGCACAATTTCCTAAGTGAGCTTTTTTTATGACGGTTGATAAGTTGTGGTGCATCAACACCACCAGGTTCCTTGAAATGGCCACCAAAACGTCCTGACATCACCACACCTTACAACTCATTATGGTGAGTCATTAAGGTGCATGTATCTGCATGTTGCTATGCTACCAATAAACTGCACAATGCTGTTGAAGATGCATTTCACACTGTAACCCCAGACATGTGTAAAAAATATGTCAAGAAATGTGTTAACAACATGGTTGGGAACCTACTGATATAATGGGCACTTAATACTAAAGTACATAGTTGCGCTAAAACAAATCAAATCAATTAGCATTTGATACTAGGGGTACAGGGCTTCTCACCCACCCTGAGCTTTGTGCTGTTCTTCTGTGTTGACTCAATACATTCTACAGCATGGCATCTAAGTCTGTCAGTGTACCAGTGATACTTCCTTTAACATTGCACAACCTCAAAACCAAATTCACTTAGCCGTGAGTTGGAGGTCTGTCTCGAAATTCATTTCAGTGCAATACCTCAAGATCTGCTTCAGTGTGGAGCCTCGTGAACCTATTACCTCTTCTTTAACAAAGGCATAACGGGTCTTGTTACTTCTGCAAATTTTGGGATGTATTCTCTATAAAATTGCAATCCTGAGATATTACTGTAATTTCTTCATTTGTGCTATACACTGGGAAATCATTTACAGCTTGTATCAGCTGTGAGTTAGTCGTGCACCGTCTTGGCTGATGATATGGCCTGAATAGCAGACTTCCTGTAATACAAAGTGGCGTGTTTCTAAGATAAGGGTCTGTCGTGCCACACACAAGCACTCAGACCTCTTGTAGATGCACCTTATACTCCTGGATGTGTTGGGCAATACAGTGTCATCTCGGTAGACTAAGCATTGTTTTGGTTTCAGATTCTGTAGTACTCCATCTATCATGTGTTGGAAAGTTGCATTTTTCAAACCAAATGGCATCTGATGATACTGGTAGTGATAAAATGGAACTGAAAACGCTGTTTCAGGTCAATCCTCCAGTGCTACCTCTAATTGGTGGTACGCCCCCCCCCCCCCTCCCCCCCACCAAATCCATGGTGATAAAATAATGGCATTGCACCAGATTGTCTAAGGTCTCTGTAATGTTTGGCATGGGCTATTCATTAGTTATTGCTTGTTGTTTAGATATTTACAGTCACCTGATAAGCCTTCTTACCACCTGTTATGAGAAGCACTGACTAAACACTGGTGCTTTCTTTAATAATTACATCCTAGTGCTGTTTCTTGTACACAAGCAGCTCATTTGTTGTGGAATTCCATGCTGCAATAGTCATGTAGCAGGCATTGTCCATGCAGGTTAAATAATTCTGCAAATTTCTCCAATAATCTCTTCATTTCCACTTTATCACATCCATTTAGATAAGACATCTTTCCCCTTAGTGCAGTTAAATCAACAGACTGCCCTGGCTAAAACTGGCCACAGCACACTGCATGGCCCAGACCATAAGGCAGTAGCACATTGCTGGCTCCCTGAGTTCAGGCAGTCAGATGGCAGTAAGATGGCTAGTGTAGTTGCATCGGCTGTGCTTCGTGGTAAGGCCCAGATGTACTGATGGTGATGGCCTCTCTCTCTCTCTCTCTCTCTCCCCCCTCTCTCTATTAATAGTTACATATTTTTTCAGTCTCTCTTTTTTTTTTTTTTACTAAAGACATTAAGACAGCGGCTATCCTGCCTAGCCTAAACTTAAAAATACGTTCATGTCAGAGAAAACTGAGGGAAAATATATCTCCAACAACAGTGACATGGATTTTCTGTGGTTTCTCTAAATCACTCAAGTATAGAACACTGATGATTCCTTCATCAAATCATTTTTCTTCTCCCATTATTGTACACGTGTAAATTTTTTTTAGTTTTTTTATGTCAATAAGATGTGAAACTCTAACCGTAAGAAATGAAATTTAGCCAAGTCAATAGTTAAGTCTCTGAGAGGAGATCAAAGCAATGGCCAAATTCAAAAATTTATACACTTTGAAATAATTTTCTCAGTGAAATCTGTCATCAAATCAATGTTTAATTCTTCCATAACGTTTCCCTAAAAGAATAAAGTGGATGACGGAAACTTGAAGCCATTAAAGATAATAGAGTGGCCAGTTTCAGTCCAGTGTTATGCTACATCTGTTACCAGTTTTAAGAACTAGATGTTCCATCAGGATATGGTTACAAAGGTACTCGGCAGAAGTTCTTGCTAACACAGTGTTCTCAGTTTTCTCTAAAAATGTCCAGCTTTTCGCTTTCTAATTTAGTGCATTATCATTGAAGTTAAGGCTTGAAATAACTTCCTGATCTGAACAGAATAGTTGCAGAATAAGATATCTAATTTTTTATTTCAGAGATCTCAAACACCTGATGCTGTCAACAGTTCCACAGAAGAGAGAGAGAGTGATCCAAATAGTTTCTCCTCTTCGAACAATCTTTCAGATTCACTAAATGATGGAGAACCCTCAGCACAAGCTGTTCCAACAAAGAGATCTCAGTCATCAAGTCCATCACTTAATAATTCTCCATTTGCAAGCCCAACACACAGGTTCTCATCTGGTGGTGGACAGAAAGGATTGATGCAGAGGTTTTATGCATCACATGGAAGGATGAGAATTTATGCTGCTCCAAGGAATACTGTACCTGTTGTTGTTTCTCCTCCTTCTGTTTCACCTGTACATAACCAGCCTCCAATTCAAAGGAAGATCATTGACATCAATAGTGGGAATGATTCACAGGTATGTAGTGTATTACTGAATTAATTAGTAATATTTGTAGAACTTATCAATCAAATGAGCTTTTTTCCTTTGTATTCTACACACACCATAAATTTCTGAAAAAAATATAGTGCATTTGTAAATATACTTGCAAATGTGCCCATTTGCCACTCAGTGCCATCTCCAAGGTGAAGAGCAATGTAATGCTTATTGTTTTTATTATGGATTTTCCATTGTTTGCTAATTGCAAATCAGTTGTACAGGAAATAGTGTCCTAGTTTTATTGCCACACAACTGAAGTGTGTGTTTCATTATGTTTACTTGATACTACGCAACATGGTACCTGAGCCATTGGTTTTTAGACTCCGTACATATTTGCTGAGAAATGTAACATTGTTGTTGAAACAATGACCTTACATTCCAGGCAAAGGGAACTCAAATCTCTATCTTGCCATCCATGTGTAGGTTTTTCACGGTTCCTCTAAACTAATGCAAATGCCAAGATGGTCCCTTTCAAAATAGGAAAGCCAATTTCATTACCAGTTACCATGTCTAATCGGAGCATCATTTGAAATACTAAACCATAATATTCACTTGTTTCTTTGCTATGTAGATCATTGGACTTCAGCTGTACATGTCATGACATTTAAGGGGTGATCAAAAAGTTTCTATTTGAAAAACCACACTGTTCAGAATAGGTATGCCAATCACGCAAACTCACAATGAGCATCGAGGCACTTGTCTCAACAATGCATCAGGTTAAAAATACCTGTTTGGTATAACATCGTGTCCTGCTGCATGAAGTAGTTCTTAACTGGCTGTTCTACATCCTCATCTGACAGAAATTTTCAATGGATTAAGGACTTTTTTAAGGGACCAAAGGCATGATAATCACGTGAGCAAGAGATCAGGACTATAGGGCAGGTTCTAGTGTCTCCCACATGAGTTTGTGTAATTTCTGCATTACATTTCCTATATGGGGACATCCGTTATTACGAACTTGGTGCACCATTCCACAATGGTAGTTTTTTTTATAGACATGCTGCGCCATACACATTCTTCATTCTCCAGTGGATGTCTCCCAGTTTTTGTCCTTCAGCAACCAAGGAAAGAATAACAGCATGTTGTTCCTGTTAACATGAATTTGGTAATGTGGCCATAGTTCACATTTCCACATTTACTGCACACAGATGCATTGGAAAGACAGGAATGCCACACTAATACTTTGTCATATGTGGGTGCTTATATACCCACATCAGAGTCATGTTACATTGTGTACATGCTGCAGCAAAATACTCAAATGGAAAGTTTTGATCGTCCCTCATAGTAGCAAATTATAGAGGGGAGAGAGTAATTTTTATACTGACAGATTTCATATAAGAAGCATTTTGTACAGGATTCAGATGAAGACCTGGTAAAGACTCCAGTGAGAAAGGGCTACCAATCAGCTGAAGAGAAGATACAAGCAGAGTTACAAGAGATGCAAAAACGGGAAGAAGAATTGAGGTAGGTCTTATAAATTTACAATCATTTGTAATGCAGTTATCTGATTTTTGGTAAATTGTTTCCTAACATGTATTATTTCATCTCGGAAGGTTGCTGAGAGCAAAACTATTTGCTCAGTCACAGCCAAATCTTTTGAGCATTGGTAGTATTGAGGAAGAAGAAATTAATCATATCAATGGTGATGGAGGGAAACAGACTTTGCAGAGTGCACAGTCTATTCCAAACCTCTTAGATTCTGATGATTCATTGGATGTTTCACAGGATCCGGCTTCACAAAAGGTGAGAACTGGCATTCAGTTATGAATTAAGAGGAATATCTACACAACATTAGCTTAATAATTCCAATTGCAGGTTTTCAAATTTTAGTTGGAGGAGACATTAGTCTACTATAACATTCATGTTTCTGCTAAATAGACATTCCATTGTGAAATGAAATACTTTCCAAGGATCATAAAGATGGCTAAGAGGTTAATTTTTTTAACTTATAGACAGAGAAATGTAAAACACTCACAGAAGCATAAACACACTTGCAAAATTATAAGTATTTTCCAGTTAAGCATGTGAGCTTTTTATACAGATACTGGCTGTACGCCCGTGCTTAACAGTGGATAAAGAAGGGCGTTTGCATACTGTCACTTTTTAGGGTTCCGTACCTCACTTAGTAAAAACAGAACTGTTACAGGATCACTTTGTAAAGAAATGTTTTCCTAGTGAAGAAGTCAAATATAAATGAAACGTAATGAAACAAGCAAAGCATTTTTTAAAGTCTTTAACACACAAAGTGAAATCAGTAAATCTGTATAGCCTAGCCAAGTAAATTCACTGTTATGAAACTTCCTGGCAGATTAAAACTGTGTGCCCGACCGAGACTCAAACTCGGGACCTTTGCCTTTCGCGGGCAAGTGCTCTACCATCTGAGCTACCGAAGCACGACTCAGGCCTGGTCCTCACAGCTTTACTTCTGCCAGTATCTCGTCTCCTACCTTCCGAACTTTACAGAAACTCTCCTGCAGAGTTTGGAAGGTAGGAGACGAGATACTGGCAGAAGTAAAGCTGTGAGGACGGGGCGTGAGTCATGCTTTGGTAGCTCAGATGGTAGAGCACTTCCCCGCGAAAGGCAAAGGTCCCGAGTTTGAGTCTCGGTCGGGCACACAGTTTTAATCTGCCAGGAAGTTTCATATCAGCGCACACTCTGCTGCACAGTGAAAATCTCATTCTGGAAATTCACTGTTAGTTTGTATTCAGAAAGATAAGATTGTTGTATTTAATTCTGTCACTGATGTAAACTTCTAAAAATACTCCTGTCACTGAGGTAAAAAAACTGACAGCTTCATCTATTGGTTCTTTGGATACAACACCATCACTAAGGCAAATATCTGAGCTACTAACCTGAGAAGACTCCTAAAATTCAAATTACACTATTTTTATCTGCGGTCCAGTTTCGAAATAAATCCTATAGGTTGCCTCCAGCTAGACTAGTTATCTGTGCAAACCACATGAATATTCACCAAGCAGTTTTGGAGATCAGTGTGTAAACAGAGACAGACAACATGATGATTTTACAGTTTTATTATTAGTGTAGATATAAATATTTGATAAGTAGCTGAGATAGCTATTGAATAATAAAACATCTGTATATCTTTTAAACAGGAATAGTAGCATGTTGCACATGCTAAACCAGTGTACCAATAACATCTGATATGATGTAGTTGCTTATAAAACAATAAATTATTAGCTCTACAGACTAAACTCGAAGTATATCAAATAAAGTACAACACAGAAGACTGTAAAAAAAATTGCCAGTAGAAGCTATAAAATATTTTTTAAAAAACTGGTACTGTGGGAGACATCAGAACCATAATACTTCCATATTATACAAACCACACAACAATAAAGATTCTAAGGAGAAAATACACAGCAGAGTGCAGAAATTGTTAGACTATACTAAGAGGGTCGTTCAATAAGTAATGCCCCACATTTTATTCTCGGAACATATTTATTGTTGAGAGTCAGAATATGGTGACATGGTAAACAGGTCTTGTCCATGTCCTATTTTTCTACATTGTCTCCATCACGTCCTATGGCCATATGTCAATGTTATGGAAGAGCATGTATTACCCACTGGTAAAAGCTCTTGTCCTGTAGGCATAGCCATGTTTTCACTGCATAGATGACCCTTTCATCATCTTCAAAGTGTTTTCCCCCATAGAGAATCTTTAAGCGGCCCAAAGAGATGGAAGTCTGAGGGTATCAGGTCTGGACTGTAGGGTGGATGTCTGGAGCAGTGGCTGTGACAGGACGTCCTGAACCTGGTTGATCATGGAGCTCTGTTTCTGCATTTCCTGAGGTTTTAACTTCCTTTATCCATTGCCCAACTGTACTACTATCAACTGCAGCACCACCATACACTGCACACAAACATTTATGGATGTTCGCCATGGTTTCTTTTTCTGAACACAAGAATCCAATAACAGCACGCTGATTGTAATGTGAGTTGCATGTAGATGCCAAATTGACACTGTACTATGGCTCTGACATCTGCAAGAATGGTTTGAAACTTCACCAGCACACAGAACAAACATCAAATGTGAAGCACCAACAAGGACATTTGTCTATGTATTTATTTGTTGAATGTATTTAAAGTGCCTTACAAAATTTTAATAACAGATAAAATGTCATACAGAGAGCGAAGGATTCAAATTGTTGGTAACACATTTATTGTCTTGACCCAACAAATTTGAATACCCAGTAGAATAAATGGACTTGGATGGCTGATAGTGGCAGAACCTGTAAAGTGCTGCAGTTTTCCAAGAAAGTGCCACCCTGAAGTTCCTCAAATGTATGCTTCAACAATAGTTCTTGCTGCAGATGAGATAAATATGACCACATGGCCATAAACTCATGTCTTATCTTCACTTCAGTTGTGTATAGTTGCCATTGTACCTAACTCTAGATTTACTTTACTACATTGTCACATCATCTTGGTTTCTCTCTCAGTAACTCTTCAGTCTGTTGGCATGTTGTTCACTTGTCCATCTTGTGTTACCATTGTGAACATCCAGCCAAGGACAGCAGACATTTGTTTCTGTTGATTCTACCAGTCAGATTCTGCCACCTCATGACTACAGCGTCATTTAAACACACATTTTAACCATTCTGTCAAGATTCTCTCTCTTGTTGAATGTTTAAGGTGGACACATTACTGACAAAATTCAGATTTACCTGGATATTTAAAATTAAATCAGTAGAAAACTAGATTATTCCTGAGCTATTATAATAAAATTTTGTAACTAAGCAAGTAAGGAAAAGTAATGCAAATAATGAAAATCAGCAAGAGAATTAAAACTGAACAGATATTGTGAATTTTTTTATTTTTATCTTTCTTCAAACATCAGTAATTGTACATTACATTAAGATACGACAGAATAACTCATTGGTCCCATACAGTGGATTCACATAAGGCCTCTCCACCATCAAGGCTTCAGAGTATGTTGTACAAAAATACATAGTTAGATGGTTGTTGTTTCGTGTGTGGTGGTGATATGCGGAATAAAATGAACGTACTGATACCACAAAATGCAACCACTTTATTAAATGTGATTGATCATAAGACAAGAGTCATGGGTGTTGATATGCACACTCCAAAATGAAATAGACAAAGGCCAAGAATAAAAAGATGGGGCTGAGTGACACACCTGGTCAGTATAAATTGATGATGGGCAACTGAAACAAGGAATCCACAGATGAACAAAGACCAAAGCAGTAGATTTATCTATCATATCCTTTAAAAGTACAGCTTCCACGCAACGCAATGTCCTGTCAGTTGCGGAGAAAATATATCGGAACAAATTTGACTCAAGTAGTGGACCAACCAGGTCCAAATGGACACATTGAAGTCAGTCTTAGCATGTCATATTTTCCCTATTGCAGAAAACTGTGGTGTCCTAGCCGTTGCATTGGCAAACAAGAGGTGTGCATAAACTGTCTGCAGTCCACTTAAACACCTGACCACACAAAGCCCTCAGTCACTAATTTTGTGGTGGGATGAATACCAGGATTTGATAAGTTATGCAGACCATCAAAGATTGCCCTGCAGAATTTGGCAGGGACAGAGATTGTGATTTGCCTTTAAAGGTGTCACACCACAGGAGTAAGTTGGTATGGGGGATTTGGACAAGTTTGGGCAGAAATTGTGGCAGTTCAGACAAAAAGTGCTGAACTCTATGAACATTGATGGAAATATGCCCATGCGGCACCGTGTAATTCAATTTGGACGTGTTGTCAAATTTGGCACCATTGGTAGGCAATGACTTCGAAAATAAGCTGGAAATATTAGTGTGTGAGCTTGTCAGCCAGGTTCCACAAGGTGAAAGAATCTGGTTTGTCACCTCTATAACCAGTGCTGAAACACAATTTGAATCATGAGGGGAGTGGTCACAATGATGTATTTGTGCATAAAAATTTGATGCATGCCCAGGAACATCTGTTTGTATCAGTGTCCTTTCTTCATCTTCCATAAAGAAGTCCATAAGATCCAAGGATAGTAACAGAACTGTGATGCACGATCCACATGTCCTTGTACACATTTGGGAGGAGAATGTTTTAATCAACCTCACTTGTAGTTTCATACTTTCATTGTTCTATATTGTTCAACATATCCCACAACCCACAAGAAACCAAACGAAACCAAACCAGTATAGGTGAAAGGTCTCAATAACTTTTGTTATGTGTCAGTGTTCATTGTTTGGTGTAAGGTAACACTGTGCATTTCCTGAGTCCACAGAAATTGATTGTTGTCATAGGTCACCAGTGTGGGCTTTTCCATTGTGGTGAGTGTATGTAACAAGATACATGTACTGATTTCATAAAATGTAACCTCTTTAACCTGATGACATTGCTATTTTGAGTGAAAGTGAAGAATTACATGATCTGCTGAATGGGATGAACAGTGTAAAGAGAATGGATTGAGAGTAAATTGAAGATGAAGGTAATGAGAAGTAGTAGAAATGAGAACAGCAAGAAAGTTAACATCAGGATTGATGGTCACAAAGCAGATAAAGTTAAGGAATTCTGCTACCTAGGCAGTAAAATAACCAATGCTGGACAGAGCAAGGAGGAAATCAAAAGCAGACTAGCAATGGCAAAAAGGTCATACCTGGCCAAGAGACGTCTACTAATATCAAATATCAGCCTTAATTTGAGAAAGTAAGTTCTGAGAATGCATGTCTCGAGTACAGCATTGTATGGTAGTGAAACATGGACTGTGGGGAGAACTGGAACAGAAGAGAATTGTAGCATTCGAGATGTGGTGCTACATACTGATGTTGAAAATTAGGTGGACTGATAAGGTCAGGAATGAGGTGGTTATGCACAGAATCGGAGAGGAAAGGAACATGTGGAAAACACTGAGAAGAAGGGACAGGATGATCAGACATCTGTTAAGACATCAGGGGATGACTTCCATAGTACTCAAGGGAGCTGTAGAGGTCAAAAACTGTAGAGGAAGACAGAGACTGGAATACATCCAGCAAATAATTGAGGACATGCATTGCAAGTGCTACTCAAAGATGAAAAGGTTAGCACAGGAGAGGAATTCGTGGTCGGCTGCATCAAACCAGTCAGAAGACAGAGGACAAAAAACCTCTTCATTAAAAAAAGAATGATCACAAGATATGAGACACATGTGTTAACACAGACAATACAAAGTGAACTAGACATAGGTAGAGACTTCAAGAAGGCATTATGTGTGTGTGTAATGTTCTTGGGACTCGATTTTGCTTGCTCATGTCACCTTCTGCAGGTCGATATCATCACATGACCATAGTGAACCAACAGAAAGCTTTTTATGCAGTATTTCACACCATAACACTTGAAAAGTTCCAAGATTATGAGCTATGTGAAAATCCTCTTGAAGGAAAATTTAACTTTTTAAGCTTATTTACCGTTGTTGGTGTGAACCCCTTTTGTTACATACATAACTAAGGGGAAGAGCTATTACACAAAGATGAGCTTGGAGGCAAGATACTGAGAGACTTGATTTGATTGATGGGATTTAACCAGAGAGGTAAAACAGCTGAACATAATCCCATTTATCAGCAATGTCATTTTTGTGTGACCTGTTAGCTAGGTTCCACAAGTTGACACAAATGTGGTTCCTAGCCTCCAGATGTCCACACTGAAACTGAGGTTATTGTACAATGTCTCCCCCTGTCATACTAGGAAAGCTAACTAATAGCCTTAAGTAGTAGGATGATTCCCTTTACATTCTCTGTTAGCTGCAATTTCTTCAGGAATTAGACATGTCCAAAAAAAAAAAAACAGATGCCATACACACAATTGTAGTATCTAAGCCTTGATGGTACTTCATGATATCTTCAGAGTGGATGCACCCTATGTCCAATCTCTTGCAGGAATCATGTAAGATGCCATGAGCAAAGAGGGTAATGGGCAGGGAGCACTACAGAATGAGTGTTAAACAATTTGGGAATTTGGGTTGGACATGAAGCATGCTCAAATAGCCAGAGTGGTTAAGGCAAGTGCTGGCATAAAGCAGAAAATCCAGGTTTGGGTCCCGTTGTAGCACAGATTTTCACTTGTCACAGAATTATTTCAATGCCCTAATGCAGCTGAAATTGGTACTTCTTTTTCAACATGCGAACATTCTGTATCTTTTGCTCTCCAGTACTTCGCATTGAAAGATTAAATGTCACTTCTTTCTCTATATCTACATCCGTACTCTACAAACCACTGTAAGGTGTACCACTGCTAGTCATTTCCTTTCCTGTTCCACTTGCAAATACAGTGTGAGAAAAACAAATGTCTATATACTTCCATACAAGCCCCAATCTCTTGAATCCTATCTTCCCAGGGGCACTCCTGACAATACCGTTGTCTCTGATAAACTCTCACTGTTGGGAACAAAATACCAGATTCTGCTCATTGAGAAGCCTTAGAGCCATTCACATTCCCGGGAACCTATTCCATATACTTGTACATTCAGTAAAAGTTGGCAGTGTGGCATCATATAAAATGCTTTACAGAAATCTAGGAGTACGGAATTTGCCTGTTACCCTTCATCCGTGCTTCACAGAATTTCCTAAGAGAAAAGAGTGAGCTGAGTTTCACACAAGTGATGCTTTCTAAAACCATGCTGATTTATGGACAGAAACTCTGCCCTCTCGAGAAAATGTATTATATTTGAACTAAGAATATGTTCAAAGATTCTGCAGCGAAATGATGTTAGGGATATTGGTCTGTAATATTGTGGGTCCGTTCTTCTGCCCTTGTTATACACAGGGGACACCTTTGCTTTTTTTCCAGTTGCTTGCTACCTTGCACTGGGCAAGAGATTCATGAAAAATGCAAGCTAAGTAAGGGGCCGATT
Organism: Schistocerca americana; assembly: GCF_021461395.2. Classification (NCBI taxonomy): domain Eukaryota; kingdom Metazoa; phylum Arthropoda; class Insecta; order Orthoptera; family Acrididae; genus Schistocerca; species Schistocerca americana. The sequence goes on from NC_060130.1 coordinate 718,172,329, forward strand.
CTGTAAAGTACTCTTTGAAAGACCAAAATGGGATTCCATCAAGACCTGACAACTTATTTGCTTGAAATTCTGTTTCTCTACACCAGGGATTTTTCTCTATGTCATCCACACGGGAGCCTGTGCAATGGTCAAATGATAGTCTGTTTGTACAATTCTCCTATGTGAATGATTTCTTAAATGTGAAATTTAAAAGTTTGGGTTTACATTTGCTATCTTCTATTACCATACCAGACTGGTCAATATGTGACTGGATAGAAGTCTCAGACCCACTTAGTGATACCCTTTGTGTGCAGGTGTGTCTTGAGGTTCCTATGCCCACTCATTAGATCTAAAAGTTAAATCTGCCTCTTGTTAACCCCACAATTACAGAAATTTTCTTAGAACATGGTTCTGGCATCATTGGCTTGCCACAATTTTGTTTTTGGATTGTAGTCAAATATTTTGCATGCTGTCTTGTGATTCAATTACATAGTATTAAATTTTACCACTGAAGTAGTGATGATGGGTAGGACAGGTTCTGGTCCAACAAATGGTCATTTCCCCTGTGGCGGCAAGCCTATTAGCTTGCACATTACTACTAACTCCTGAGTGACAAGAGACTGACAGCAGGTTTTCACTCTGCAAAATATATTTGATCTCATTGCAGGGGTTGATAGGGATTTCAGAGCAACTTGGCTGTGTGAATGAATGCAGATGCTATGATCCTCGTAACACCTACATAGATACTTCTCTGCACATACTCTAATTGTGAATATTTCCCCTGGAATACTGTTGCTAGCTTCCCTGGATAGATTGTGCTTTCTATTTGAGGCTGCACCCTGTGTACACTGCCTCCAGCAACCTCGTCTGTTTTTCACCAGTCAGTAAACCAGACTGTCATCTGAACAGTACTGTGGTTATTTCTTACACTGCTCCTACTTCCTATGGTTAGAAAGATTTGCTGAAGCCACTGGAAGTTGTTACATAGTGAGCATGCATTTTCTCTGTCATTCTTATGTTTACCACATTCATTATATAAGTGTGGAATTCTGGAAATCCTACAGATTTCCAGTTTCTTAACGTACATGCTCCTGCTGCTGCCTCCATTGTAAGCCAAAGATGTAATGGGGGTGTGTCCAGCATGGGAGTGCTGTTAATTCAACCCAATAAATCTAGGCAGTCCAGCCGTGCACCTTATCGTGCTCCTTAGCAGCTGTCTTCTGGCACGGATCGTGTCACAGCTTAGGTTGGGCAAGTGCTTTAGTTCTGTACCATTTGTGCCATCTAGTTCATTTTATTACGTAAACCAGATGACTAGAGAAGGAGTACTTATTCCCCTTATTCAGAAAGGATCTACTATTGTATGGACTCAGTCCCTCCAGATAAAAGTAGGACAACTCATGATGGCGACACAGCAAAAAGATTTTCACCGAGATCTGAAAGACCTAGGTTGACACAAGGCTGTGGAGTAGGTGACTGTAATAATTCAAAGGAGCCAAGTCGCAACAGTTGTTAATATCTCTGAATTGTCAGCCTAATAGGTCATGGTTCAAAAATACTGATGCTAATTATTTACAGAAGAATGGACAAACTGGTAGAGGCCAACCTTAGGGAAGAGAAGTTGGGTTCTGAAGAAATGAACATGCAATACAATACAGACTGCACTATGTATCTTAAATGAGACACTGTAGAAAGACAAACCTACATTTCTAGCACTTGGAGATTTAGAGAAAGCTTCTTACTGTGTTGGTTGGAATACACTCTTCAAAATTCTGAAGGTAGTAGGAATAAAATACGGGGAGCAGAAGGTTAACAGAAACTTGTAGGAAAATAAGGATAATTTCAAGAGTTGGGAGTTCAGAGGGACGTAGTAGATCAAATAACTCGTACATACTAGTTGACTTCCAATGTTTTCTTTTATTTAGCTTTATAATCAGTCAGTGAGTCAAGGCATACTTCCTGAAAGACTAAAATATGCTGTAATAATATGGATTTATAAAAGTGGAGATAAGCAATTAATTTCCAAGTCAACCCTCTTTCTTGTATTTTTTTGAGATCAAATTGGGAGGGTAGCTTGTCAGAACATATAATGAATTATATGATGTTATTGGCAATGCAGCTTGCCGCTAACTTGGTGTAATGTTTTGTCTGTAAAGACATGTATTTGTTGCCTTTATGATTCCTTCACTCTCACACATAAATCTGTACCGTAAAGTAAGGGCCTCCTGTTTTGTCTTTAGGCTGATCCGTGATAAGACAGGCAAACAATTATACTAATGGAGGATTCTGAGTATTTTCTCTAATTACATTCACTCTCTCTCTCCTTTATCTATGTACAATTTTAAATATAATATTTCATTACGTGAAATCAGCCCAATAGAATCTCTGGTGGAGCCCTTCGTCTTAACATTCAGCGGCTGGCTTGCTGTAAAAGATCTTTATATCTATTATTATTGTTAAGCACTGCATTCAGTTGGGAAAATCGATCGTTTGAACAATTCGTTCCTTTTACGACAGATTTCGAATTTCAGATGTGTCCGAAGCCTTTTTGGACGATTTTATAAAGACTTGTCGATTGCAGGCTCTCTTCGTCACAGCTGAAACTTCCCCACTAGTTACAGGGCCAAGACAATCATCAATGATTCAGACAAAGAACTCATTCGTCACTCACTCTAGAATAAAAGGGTCACAAACCTTATTTCTGAGGAAAATTATATATTCAATCCATCTCCATTACATATTCCGTTTTCTGTTGATTCAAAGTCTTAGTTAATTTGCAATTACAGTTTTTCTCTCTCTTCGAATAACCCGCTAGTGGCACAAACGTTAATAGCTCGCTTTAGCAAGAAGAAGAGCAAATATGTCTCTTTTAGAAACCCGACAATCTTCCAGCAGATACTTCCAAAGCTGTCCTCGTTACACGTCTATAATAACCATGGAGAATACATATATGTCTCTCTGTTATTCCAAAGAATAAACGTACTGGAAAATACCTTGGCGTCGACGAGCTGTCGGCGCATATATTACTAGAAACTCCGATCAGATGCTTTTGAAAAGCGAATAAATGTGGATGATTTGATTGACCATTATTAATTATTGCGTGGTAGAGGGTAATTTTCTGTGGGGAGATTACAAACACTGAACCACTTTCCTGCTAACCTTGGAATTACTGTCCCTTTTGGCTTTTGCAAAGGATTTCCTGCAGAGAAACAAAAACATGATCTCATAAGTTCAGGTCTGGTAGTAGTAAAAATAAAAATTACCCTTTTGGCATGTTCTGTGATTGTGCCAAGAGGTTAGATTATGTGGATCATTTGTCTGTAATTTGTAAAAGTCTATTTGTTTTAAAGTTTCAGAAAAATTCCCCAAGAAAAAGAAGTGCACTGATTGCTGAGTGGGAGAGCAGGATCCAAAAAAATTCAGAGCATTGATCGTGACCTCTGAACCACCACCAATGGTATGATATATCTGGAGCACTATTCCATAAGTTTTATTGCTATAAAATTTGCTTTGACACTTCCATACTGTAAAACTGATGTGCTGAATTTTCTACACATCATTGAAATAATATATATAACTAAAAATTTCAGAGATACGAAATTGACAAGAAAATGTAAGCTTTCTTAGGGAATTTCAGTGATGAAATCCTCTCACATTATTAGCCAAGTAACAACTGTTTTCAGAGCTATTAGTTAGCTGATAAGGCAAGAAAATTTCATAGATATAAAATCATCTTTGTTGTAACAGTAAGGTGGTTGCTGTATGAAGTAGACAAGGTCTTTTTCTGGAGTTCAAATTTTGTGTGTTGTTCCTAGATGTAGGTTGAATGGGACTGCTACTATTTCATATTGATTATACACTAATTAAATATGAAAATGTATGACTTCATATACTTACTTTGGAAACACACTATTTGTATAAAGCAGTGGTAGATGACAGTAAAGGCACTGATTCAGAGCACTGTATTGTAAACAGTAGGTGAATTATTGACATAGCTTGAGGACGCTTGAAGAGCAAATGATAAAGTTGTTCAAAAAATGTCTCCATAGGTGTATCACAATGTAATTATGGTTAAAGAGATTCACATAGGACTATTGCTGCATAATGTTAATTTCTTTCACTTTCCTCTAATGTAAAAGTTGTAATCACTCTGATTACAATTCCACCCCTCCCCTTTCTTTTCCTGGTGTCACTATCTTGATGGATTTTTGTCATTACACACTATCTCACTTGCACAGTTGTGACAAATTTTCTACATTCTAAACTCTTAATTTGAAAAAAAAGAGAAAAAGAAAAGGCTCTTGAGATTTAAGTTGTAGGTTTCTTCTTACCTAGTTATGTATACATTTGGGTAGTGTATCACTGTAAAAGTGGAGAACAGTTTCCATCAGAATGTGTAGAAGTAAAAATAGTAGTTCCTTTGCAATGGAAAAAGAAAGTCATGTGCACAGGAAAATTATTCACGCTGGTCAGTTTTTTGGCATATAAAATAACTAGTTTGAATTGTTACTTTCTAGTAATAATACACTATAATCCACACGTCTTAACTCCAGTGATTTACCATCTAAGATAAACAATGGCCTCCCATTTTTTTTCTTTTTTATTATTTGCTAATGTGGCCACTCATTCACTTAGGATCCATTATTGTTATCTTATCCCATCATGTATGATGTATTACACCATACGTAAGTTGTTTCAAATGTTCCACTGTATTTTCTGCCCACGTCCAACCTCCTCCTCCTCCTCCTCCTCACCACATATTTCACTGTTCTTGGTCTACAATGGAGGCAGTTTGTTTTATTTCAGCCCTTCTAATAAAATGATGAAAAATACTTAGACATGTTTATCAAGCTGAATAAATCACTTTTACAAAAACAAAGGCTAGCTGTGATATCATGATTTCATATATTACATCTTGCAGAAGGTACGCACACACAAAAAATTAATTTACTCATTTACATCATGTAAAACAACTGAGTTTGGAAAAAATGATACCTTCTGGTTGTAGTGTGTGCTCAATGATTTAGGATACTGTATTAATTCTTATTTTGATTATGTAATATTACTTAACATTACCATTATTATTATTAAATAATTTTATCAGAAGTTTGTGTAGAGACATTTCAATGTTGAAATTTATTATTTATTTGCAGAAAATGTCACATTCCAGAATGTGTGTGGATACAACCAAGAAACAATACTGCCTTTGCAATTTTACTAGACTGCTGTGTTCCCAGTATTGTGAAGAAATTTGTTTTTCTTATGTAGAGTTTCTTAATATTATTGTGCAATTATTGTTGAAGATTTCTGACAGGACCAGAAATAATAAGTATTATTAGGGAGGTAATACACAATACATTCCAGCGACATAGGAAACAATGTCTAAGATATTTTCTTAATGGGTTTCTTTGTAATTGTATAAGAACTGTCATTTTACTCTGTGTGATGAATTGGTTTGAAGCTGAATATTCTGTTAAAATCCTTAAACTTAATTTCAATGCACAAATACTCATACCATTTGTTCTAATTTGGCTACTGGGATTTCATAATGGCTTCCAGTCACTTTTGGTTACCATTGGCATGATGCAGAAGTTGAAGTAAAAATTTCAATGGTATGAGCAGTGTTGTATCATTCTGTGTTGAAAGCAATCAAAACAATTTGATTTTCCTTGTATTGTGTCTTGCCTATATGCTAAATTTGATGATTGCATTTGATGGAAATTCAAATGAAAATCTAAAGTGATGAGTGTTAATAAATGTTCCATTTAGTGTGTTCTTTTCTTGAACTTCAGTGTAACACACTCCTGAAGAAATATTTTCCCTTTATTGTTCTACACACAAGGAGCTTTTGTCCTTCCTTCTCATTAATTTGAATGTGCTTAAAAATTAGAATATTGCTGTGTGTCATATGTAATTGCAATAGATTAAGGGTATACTCCTTCATAGTATTCCATGACTAGAAATGTTTTGTTGATTAAATTGATGGCTGATGATTTAACAAAATGTATTTGCCATCCTTTTGTTGTGCTGGTTGGAAGCATCACTCGATGGCGAATTTAGCCTGCTAATTTCTTAAAGAAATACATGAAAATGAAACAAACTGTAGATAAACAGTTATACAACAGTAATAACGCAAGAATTACAGTAAAATTAAGAGAAACTAATATATAGTATTTTGAGACACTTATAATATGGTTATTCAAACATGACCAAAATGTAATATTGCTGGGAGTGTAACTGTACTATCTGGATGATGCTTATGCAAGATTCTGTGTAAAGATTGAACGTAGTTTGATTAACAGTTGCAGTGTTCTAAGTAATGTCTGTAGAAAAGCATGTTTGTGAAAAAGGAAACTAAGCTTCAGCAGTTTCAGAAGAGAATTGGCGTAAGTATCACTAGTCTGGGTGTATGTAGAGAGGAGACTAAGAAAACAGTTGTTTGAATTCATTTTCCTGTTTCTTCTTTCAAGTTATGAAGTAATTTTGGAATACATAACAAAAAATTGATATACAAGAAGCTGTTAAATATAAGTATTAAAACTATTGAACAAATAGGCATTATAGTTAACAACATTTTATTGTGTAAGAGTTGTTTGTATGTGTAATATGACTGTTCTGTTACATATTGATGAAATTTTCACACCACTCGTTATTTTCATTGTTGAAATTGCAGGTAATATCTGTTATATATAAGTGTGTGTGTGTGTGTGTGTGTGTGTGTGTGTGTGTGTGTGTGTGTGTGTGTGTGTGTGTGTGTGTCATCAAAGTAAAAATGTGGTGTGAAAATGACTTAATGTACTGGTATTTATTTGAATACTATTTATACTGTTGCATTGTTGTGGCATTAAACTCCCTCTCAGACTTTGTTCAAAATATTGAATTTGAAGGTGCTTCTTGAATTTTTTTGTGCTACCACCCATGGTTAGATCTATTATTAACCAACATGTACATATCAAATATTCATGTGGCATGAGGTGCATTTCTGAGAAATGTAAGTAATAAATTGCTTGTAAAGGATCCATGATATTTAATAAATGGATACTAATTCAGTCAAATTTTGTCATGAAACACAATAAAAATGATTACTTCTGTATACATGTCCCAATTAAACCATTTCAGAAGTAATGCTTATATACATGCATGAGTTACCACCTCACTTAAACAGTAAGTATTTTCAAAACTGCACCTAAAAAAATCACTAATGTACTATAGTGCAAAACAAAAACTTAGTGAGCCATACTTACGACATCGAATTAGTCACAGTTTCTGTAAAAATAAATGAATAAGTAAATACTTTCTCCTTACACTTTTTGTTACTGCAATGTTATAAGGCATTTCAAATTTCTTCTGAGACAGATACTTACTTACACTTCCATTATTCTGAGATGCTAATGTTCTCATATTGCTTACATCTGGAACAGAAAAAAAATTCTCCACATAGGCAGTTGTGACAGTAAAAGACTTACTTTTCATCTCACTCAAGTGTGGCAATAAAAATAACCAAATTATCAGACATGTAGACTTTATTAGAACCTTATCCTTTTTCAATATAGAAAGGATTAGATGATACATTAAAAACACTACTATGGTCTCAGATATGCATCAATTTGTGTGCTTCATATGAGAAGCACTTTGGTGACACTTCAATTTCTTTAGAAGAAAAAGAAAAATTCATACAGTTAGGTTTAGTAATGGTAATCTGTGCAGAACCTTCCGGGTGTCTGTGATTTAAAGACCATTATGAAAAGAAACTATGCAGAAAATAGTTCACTATGCACCCATATTACCAGAGCATTTTAAAGTTACTTTCATACCACTAAATGTATAATTTAGGTAGCTAATCTCAAACCCTAATGAATCCATCTCCATCCTTACCCCAGTGACACTCCAAGACACACATCTTCCACATGTTCCCCAAAATCTACAAATCCAATGATCCTGGATACCCCATTGTAGCTGATTATTGTGCTCCCACTGAAAGAAGAATTTCTCTCTTGTTGACAAACATCTCCAACCAATTGCACATCAAAGATACTAACCACTTCCTTCATCAGCCCTTCAGTAACCACACGCCTTTACCTCCTGGACCCATACTCATCACTGTAGATGCCATCTCCGTATACACAAACAACCATGATGCCCAAGCCCTCATCACTATCATACACTCTCACCCAATGTCCTTCAGACTTCAAACCCACTACCTCATTCCTTGAACACCTTACCAACTATATACTACTACTACTACTACTACTACTACTACTACTACTACTACTACTACCCTACTACTACTACTATAATTACTATTACTGTGAGGGGAAAGTATATAAACAAATTTGTGGCACAGGGGCCACACTCATGACACCCTCCTATGCTAAAATACCTTCCTAGCCTTTCAAAACGCCAGACACCTTATCTGATGGAGGTCCATTAATCATATAATCTGGACTCAGGTCCAAGACATCCTATCCTCAGTCCTCCACAACCTTCTCTCCCACCTGCTTCATCTGGTCCTGCTTATTCTAATATTCCACCTTCCTGCACATTGACCTCCACCTCTCTGGTGACACCATCCACAACTCTGTCCATACTACAGCCATTAACCACCAATAGTACCTGCATTTTGATAGCTGTCATCCTTCCCACACAAAAAAATAACTCCCACACAGCCTGGCCACCCGTGGGCATCATATCTACAGTGATAATACTCTTGCCCAGTATGCTGAAGGTTTCATGGGGGTGTTCACACACAGGCATTCCCTCCCTCCCCCCCAAAAAAATCTAATACTTAAGCATATTTCCCATGCCATACCTTCAGACAACCCTAACTGTCCCACCATCCCCAAGAAACAGTTACAAAGGAATGCCCACCTCATCACACAGTATCACCCTGAACCATATAATTCACCAGCATTCTGATTATCTATCACATCTGGAAATGAGACAACTTACCCAAGATCATTACCACCATTTTTAAAGTGGTATTCATCTCTCCTCCCCCCCTCCCCCCACCACCACCACCACCACCACCACCACCACCACCACCACCACCACCACCACCACCACCACCAAATCATCCTGGTCCATACCTATGCCACTCACACAAGGAACTCCTTGTAACAGGAATCATATCCTCATGGATGACCCAGGTGCAAGACCTGCCCAGTTCACCAACTCGACAATTGCCACTCCAGTTGTGATGCAGGCTTACCCCACACTGTTAGGTGCAGGACCACATGTGAAAGCAGTTGTGCCATGTACTTACTCAGCTGTTGTCACTATACCATTTTTCTATTGATATGACAACCAACCAACTGTCCATCAGAATGAAGCCACTAGCAAACTGTGGCCAACAAAAAAGTTGACCACGCAGTGGCACAACATGCAGCTGAGCCCAAGATGTTAAATTTCTATGGCTGCTTCACAACCTGGGCCATCGGAATCTTTCCCTCCACCAGCTTCTCTGAACCACACATATGGAAGTTAACATGTGTGTGCCTGTGTGTATTTTCGCTCCCTAGCACGAAGAATTTATTCCAAAAGTTAGCAAGTTCTCTCTATCTTTTGTGTGTGCCTGTTGTTGACTCAACATTTCTGCTGTTTGGTGAGGGGGTATCCTTTACTCCTAGATTATTTAAATTCTACCGGAACGTCACTACATATCAATACAAAACTTACACCTAGAGTATGCATTAGGGGTAGGAATTTCTTATTGAAGAGTATTAATAAAATAGCCAAATTCTTGTAAATCTCTTTGTCTTGAGAAGAGTTAGATCATACTGCCCTCTCTTCATAATAAATGCTAATTAACATACTGTTGTAAGAAGTATTTGCTAGGGGTGCAGCTATTGTGTAAGCCAAATGACAACTAGCCACAGTCGTCACAATTGCAAGCACAGTTGTTAAAAGTAAAAAATGAACAGTTTGGATGGTGTTAAGAGCAGTGAACACATTTTATTTTTTCCTTCGAATAAATTGTATTTGCTCTTCCACTGAATTAGTCTAAACTTTTACTTTGTTCTAAACATCACATTCAAAATATTAAGGTGCTTATTCACAATCCATGAAGATGAACAAGACACTTTTTCCAGTATATAGCCTGCAAATAATTCTTCTTCTTCAGTGCCTTAAGAGATGTTTTGACTGGAGGTTCTCCACTTCATCCTGTTCTGAACATATTCCTTCATCCATTTTTAATGTTGTCCTTCACTCAGTTGCTCTTTCTACCTCCTCATTCCTTCCACTTTCCCTCTAAAATTATTTGTTGCTAACAATTCCTACACAGTAAGTGTCTCGGGCAAGCTTTTTTTCTGTTTATGATTATTTCTAATAATCTTCTTTCTTCACCTATATATTATTTCATACTTAAATCTGTCCGTCTGCTTCACCTTAAGCAGTCTTTTCCATGATCACATTACAAAATTTTCTTAATATCCTTTATATTTTTCTTTTTAACTGTCCACAATTCACAGCTGCATAACATTGTACTCCAAAAATAACTTGGCAAATGTTTTCCTCAGCTTCATGGGAATTCTTCCAGCTGTCCCCCTTAAAACATTTTCTTTCTCACAGATGTACTCCTTATTTCTTCTGTACAGCTCCTATTTCACACCATTAAACTTCAGAATTTAACACAAACATATGTGGTGCTGTAAATGCGACGCTTGAGTACCAATTGTGAGTAAACCCTATCTAAAAAAATTTCACAATGTACGAGCCCTGCATTATAAGATTGATCAAATTAGTGCAATATTAACAAGTGAACTCGAGCATATCTCGGTATTATGCATTTATCAGCACTGGCTAACCCCTGAATTAGTTCAACATACTTTAATAAAGTAGTCTTCCTATTCTTGCAGAAATAACAGAAAGCAGTAGGGGGTGGCTGTTTACATAAAAGAAAACATAATTTCATTGCCTCACCTGACTAAATGTAACAAATGTAGAAAAAAAGTAGGATACTGCAGCAATAAACATTATTAGGTTCAACCTAGTTATTACTACAGTTTACTGATCACCATCGGGAAATTTTCAGGTTCTTTAAATAAACTGCAATACATTGTTCAAGTAAATATTGATTTCCTCACAATAAGTAGAAATTGAGAAGCCCTTTTGAACCCTGCTAAATTCTACAATTTATTGGCTGATGTGAAAACTGCTACCTGAGTAAGAGGCATTTGCCAAACAGAAGAGTTAACACAGAACTTCAATAAAAATTTTCAGTGCATACTTTAGTCACCATCATCCTAAAATACTAAAGTTGAAAATAAAATGAAGTATTGGTAATACATGTCTATAAGAACCACATGTACATGCTACAGTCAGCCTCGTCGACCCCAATTTGGCAATAGCCTGTCTCCATGTCCATAGCGCTCACTGGGGGACAGGGTGGAGATCCGTTGTATTTTCTGATGAAAGATGGTGCTGCCTTGGTGCCAGTGACAGCAGTGTGTTGTTAGGAGGCTGCCAGCTGAGGGCCTGCAACCAACCTGTATGTGTGCTAGACATATTGGACCTACACCTGGGGGTTATGATCTGGGTTGTCATTTTGTATGACAGTAGGAGTGCACTAATGGATATCCCATGCACTCTGACTGCAAATTTGTATGTCAAGTCTGGTGATCCAGCCCATTGTAGTGCCATTTGTGAACAGCATTCCAGGGTGTGTTTTCCAACAGGATAACGTTTGTCCATGTGTCGCTGTAACCAAACGTGCTCTACAGTGTGTTGATGTGCTGGCTTGGCCTGCTTGATCACTAGGTCTATCCTCCATGGACCTGCCTCATTGTGCAGCATCTTCAGTGATGTCTTGATCATCTGCTCATGGTGCATCAACAATGGCTTTCATTTTTCCACTGACAAAACTGTTTGCATGAATTTCTGGCAGTGCAGTTGGTGTCTCCCACCATTTTTGCATCTTGGGCCTGTTGCTCTTCCATGCGTTGAAACTACAAAATTCCTGGGGCTCGTGCTTGATAGGAAACTCTTGGTCGTCCCATGTGTCTTACCTGGCAGCCCACTGTAAGAGGTCTCTCAATGTCCTACATGTCCTCAATGGTACTTTCTGGGGTGCACATCAAACCACCCTCATCCGTTTGTACTGGTCCCTTGTCTGTTCAAAACTAGACTATAGATGCTTGGTTTATGCGTCTGCATGTCCAGCCCTCTTATGCCGTATCAACACTACCCACCACCATGCCATCCATTTGCTCACTAGGGCTTTTGACACTAGCCCAGTTGAGAGTCTGTATGCCAAAGCTGCTGAACTGCCTCTGTCCTACCACCATGACTTTTCTCCTCAGCAGGTATGCATGCCGTCTGTCTGCCATGTGTGGCCACCCATGCTATGCCTCATTCTTCGATAAGCCCTTTAATTGCCAGTATGGGATATGTCCCTCTTCTCTGTTACCACCTAGAGTCAGCTTTTGGCACTTGCTTCAGCGACTTAACTTCATATTACCTGCAACTTTCCCAGTGGGTGTGAACCCTTCACCATTTTGGCTTCGTGCGGCAGCCTGTGTTCACCTTGGCCTTCATTCACTTCCTAAAGATACTACTCCAGCCTCACTCTATTGCATTCAGTTTCATGACCTTTGCATGGAACTTCAAAATAGTACCTTTGTGTACACTGATGGCTCTCGGACTGACTGTGAGGTCGGGTGTGCCTTCATCATTGGCGACATTTTTCAGTATCAGCTTTTGGCACATTGCTCAGTACTTACAGCCGAGCTCTTTGCCCTGTATCAGGCCACAGAGTAAATCCAGCAACACAAGCTTTTCTATTGCATCCTCTACTCACTCTCTCAGCGCCCTTCAAAGTATCTGTCTGCTGTACACTGCCTGTCCTTTAGTGCAACGGGTCCAGGAAAATTGTCACTTGCTCATTCTTGATGGAGCCACTGTGCTGTTTATGTGGGTTCCTGCTCATGTCGGTCTGCCAGGAAACGAGGCTGCTGGCACTACTACCAAGGCTGCAGTCCTCATACCTCAACCCACTAGTTCCAATATTCCTTGCAATGACCTCTGTGTTCCCATCCGTCAGGAGGTGTTGTCTCCTTGGTATCGCCATCAACCCTCCCTTCGTGGGAATAAGCTCTGGATTATAAAGCCTCTCCCAGTGACTTGGACGAGTCGTGCTTCGGTAGCTCAGATGGTAGAGCACTTGCCCGCGAAAGGCAAAGGTCCCGAGTTCGAGTCTCGGTCGGGCAAACAGTTTTAATCTGCCAGGAAGTTTCAATTGTTCAGCTTGGTATTGATAGTTCTTGGATGTCCTGAGTGATACCATGGCAAATTCTGCCCAACTGGCGAGTTAAATCATCAAAATCCTAGCTGGTTGGAGGGCCCTGCCCATAATGCTCCAAATGTTCAGAACTGGGGAGAGAACCGGTGGCCTTGCTGGCCAAGGTAAGGTTTGGCAAGTATGAAGACAAGCAATAGAAGTTCTCACCTTGTACAGACGAATGTTACCTTTCTGAAATGTAATCCGGTAATCCAAGGATGGCTCTCATTGACTGAAGTAGAACTGATGAGTCCCACTTGAACTGAGCCCCAATGATCAAATCTGCAAATGTGTTTATCTTGTAAAATGTTTAGAACAGAGATAGATTATGTAGAGTATCATTAATGTATGACAATCTTTCTTCATGGTTTTGTTCAGTTGTCAGAATGTGGAGGTTCAGCTGTTACTACAAGGACACACTTCAGGATGGGTTGTGGCTGCTCATAATTAGTGATCCAAAGTTCTTGACCAACCACAATGATAATGATCACCACTGATGTTATATTTCTTCTGTAAGCCTGAGCAGATTTTTGCACTCAACATAAGCTTGACATCTTAACTATAACAAATGACTGAAGCTATTCTCGTTGACAATGGCGGTATAACATCTTCAATAGCAAACAAATGTCCAAAGCAATCTTCGTTATGTGTACATATTGGTATGGCTTCATTGAACAGCAACTCATCTTCCACAATCTGCGAGTCCTTGTGGTACTCGAAGAGACTCATCTGAGAGTGACACCAAAACTGCTTTCTGTTAAAATGATATTCACCATGAAGATAACATATTTAGTTGCAGACAGGCACAGACACTGTTATACATTAAAGCTTTCGACCAAAGCCTTGTTCAACAAAGAAAACTCACACTAATGCATGCAAGCAAGCACATTTCATGCATGCTACCACTGGTAGCTCTGGCCAGAATGGTCCAATATTGTTAATATTCTAACCTGGAGTTTCTGTTGTTTGATTCTGTTAAAATGACAAATTCAAAAGTGCGTGTTGTAAGGGTCTATGGGTTGCACACAGCCTTACAGTACGTAACACGTGCTTGCTAGCTGACCTATCAGTTATGACAATTTGCTTGGTCAGTACACGTGCGTCTGGCTGCAGTGTGATGCAGGGAGTAAGTGCTGTATTAACTAACGTGGCCTCGGGCTCGAATGTGTGTCTTTCGTTAGCTCACCATGGAGCCTTTTGATACAACCATAATTATGTCGTCACACACAGTGATGATGGGTGCATGTAGCGTGTGTGTTTTATAATCAGCCTTTGTTAATAAGACTGTTTAAACTTACTTCTCGGTGTTCGCATATTGCCGTACCTCAAGGACCCACTGCTTAGAAATCCTGACAAATATTCCATCTAATTGTCATCTGGGGCAACAACACAAATAACGCCCTTATAGTGTTCTGTCATTAACAGATACTCTAGCATTACATGTTCCTGTCAGCTGCACCTATTGTCTGTTCGAGACCTTCAGCAAAATCAATTTCATATCATGGAACATATTCTTCTTTAGTTGCGATGATAAGCGTTTGACCTTACAGAAAAAGAAAATCCAAGTCAATTAGAGCCCTAATTGGTTAGACGTTAATGATGATGTGAATGTTTCTGTCATCTTGGGTAACGGTTGTACATGGAGGTTTTTCATTAGTGGTCGCCTCACCTTCATAAATGCTCACATCACTTAGTTTTCCTGAATTTGGTGGCTAGGCAACTGCACAATATCAGTGCTGGTTCCACCCCAGATTATGACATTATCCCCATGTCACTGATAAAAAGACTTCGGTCCCCCTCCCGACACCCACCTAGCATGCGGCGAGGTCATGTGTAAACTTGGTGGAAAAATGAGGCTGATACATGTTGAGGTGAATTCCGTAGAAATGTTGGAACACACGAGGCAATACTGACCCTACAACTTATCTTAGAAGATAGGTTAAGGAAAGGCAAACCTGCATTCTAGCATTTGTAGATTTAGAGAAAGCTTTTGATAGTGTTGACTGGAATACCTTAAAATACAGGCTATTTACAATCTGTACAAAATCCAGATGGCAGCTATAAAATTAGAAGGGCATGAAAGGGAAGCAGTGGTTTTGAAGGGTGTGAGGCAGGGTAGTAGCCCATCCCCAATGTTATTCAATCTGTATATTGAGCAAGCAGTAAAGGAAACATAAGAAAAAATTGGAGTAGGAATTAAAATCCATAGAGAAGAAATAAAAACTTTGAGATTTGCCAATGACACTGTAATTCTGTCAGAGACAGCAAAGGACCTGGAAGAGCAGCTGAATGGAATGGACAGTGTTTTGAAAGGAGGACATAAGATGAACATCAACAAAAGCAAAATGAGGATAATGGAATGTGGTTGAATTAAATCAGGTGATGCTGAGGGTATTAGAACAGGAAATGAGACACTTAAAGTAGAAAGTGAGTTTTGTTATTTGGGAAGCAAAATAACTGATGTTGGTTGGAGTAGAGAGGATATTAAAATGTAAACTGGAAATAGCAAGGAAAGTGTTTCTGACGAAGAGAAATTTGTTAACCTAGAGTATAGATTTAAGTGTCAGGAAGTCTTTTCTGAAAGTCATTGTATGGAGTGTAGCCATGTATGAAAGTGAAAAATGGACGATAAATAGTTTGGACAAGAAGAGAATAGAAGCTTTTGAAATGAGATGCTACAGAAGAATGCTAAAGATTAGATGGGTAAGTAATGAAGAGGTAACGAATAGAATTGGGGAAGAATTTGTGGCATAACTTGACAAGAAGAAGGGATTGGTTGGTAGGACACATTCTGAGGTGTTGAGGGATCACCAATTTAGTACTGGAGGGAAGTGTGAAGTGTAAAAAATCATAGGAGGAGACCAAGAGATGAATACACTAAGCAGATTCTGAAGGGTGTAAGTTGTAGTAGTTATTCAGAGATGAAGAGTAGCATGGAGAGCTGCATCAAACCAGTCTCTGGACTGAAGACAACAACAACAACAACAACAACAACAACCACAATCACATGCTGAGGTTATGCCCACTTCCCACCTGGGTCAATAAGAATCCGGCTTCTCACACTTCCCGTCCTCCCTTTATTACTAGATCTCCATCATACTAGGTCAGTTCACCATACTGAGAAGAACATCAGCAGCACAGTTATCCTACTTAGAAATGGTGGTAAATATTACCATAACTACCATAATTTCAAAAGTTACATATTCTGCAAAATGGTGATATAATTTACAATGTAAGACACCCTGACGTTACAGTATGTTGCAGAGTTGTTATAAAATAATGGTGGTATGACATTAGCTGTAGCATACCCATCTGTCATTGCCATTTTCTATAATTTTACCGATTTTCCACCAATACCAATGCCTCCATTCTAAGATATATGTAAATAAATGACTGAAAAAAAATACGGCAACACTAAACAATAAGTAAAGTGTGGTATTTTAACAAATACACAAATATTCTGAGTTAAATTTCACAATGGAACAAAATACATATCAAGTCGTGTACCTTCATTATTAGTGCATGGCGGCACTATAAGACTGCCCCTCGTAGCCTCACAAAGAACTGTGCAAAAAATCATTCACAGCACAATAAATAAATCTACACTTAACCCTTTCATGGACAGTGGGAAAGTATCTTTCCACATATCATATATATGATTCCATCACTGCCCATTGAGTGAGGACAAAACTATCATACACCATGATTCAGAAAATGCAATGATGTCAGGATTTCAAGGAAATTGTAGCAGCAACTAAAGCTGTGATATATTTCTGACAGGTGGCCCAGTATTGCTGCAACTTATAGAAATAGTCTGAAACATGTCAACCATTGCCAACACAGTGTTTAGCTGTCAAATTACCCTGTGCCAGCACACAAGAAGCACATTCCTATTTATTTCCTACATCTACATACATACTCCGCAAGCCACCATATGGTGTATGGTGGAGGGCACGTTGTAACACTACTAATCATCCCCTTTCCTGTTTCAGTTGCAAATGGAACTAGGGAAAAAAGACTGCTATTTGCCTCCATGTGAGCCTTAATTTCTCTTCTTTTGTTTTTTTAGTCCTTGCACAAAATATATGTTGGTGGCAGTAGAAACATTCTGCAATCAGTTGCAAATGCTGGTTCTCTAGATTTTATTAATAGCGTTTCACGAGAACATCATCAACTTCCCTTCAGGGACTCCCACTTGCATTCATGAACCATTTCCATAATACTCGTCAGTTGACTGAATTTACCAGTAACAAATGTAGCAGTGTGCCTCTGAATTGCTTTGATGTCCTTTAATCATACCTAGTGGGGATTCTGAACATTTGAGAAACTGAAGAATGGTCATACTAGTGTTCTATACACAGTCTCCTTTATGAATGAATTACACATTTCTAGAATTTTTCCAGTAAACCAAAGTCATCCATTCACATTCCATACTACCAACCATAAATGACTTTTCCATTTCATATTGCTTTGTAGTGTTGTGCCTAAATATTTAATCAATGTGGTTGTGTCAAGCAGCACACTCTAATACTATATTTGAACATTACAGGATTTTTTCTCCTATTCATCTCCAAAACTTACATCTTTCCACATTTAGAACAAGATGCCATTCATAACACCAAATAATAATATTGTCCAAGTCGTCATGTATCCTCTTATACTCACTCAATTAGGACACTTTCCTGTACACTACAGCATCATCAGCAAACAATTGTAGGTTGCCACTCACCCTATCCTTCAGATCATTGATGTGTGTAGAGGCTGAGTGGTTTTGTTACACTTCTCTGGGGAATTCCTGACAATACTCTTGTCCCTAAAGAACATTCACCATCCTGGATCCTGGACAGTGTACTAGGTACTACCATCGGGTACTTGAGTTAATTCTTGCTGCTTGTTGAATAGAAAATACATGTTTATTTTAATAGAATGGTATAAGGTAATTTACTGAAAGCAGTGTCCTTCAGCAGCTACAATCTTTTCCCACTTTTTGGCAACAGATGAATTCCAGAATTAAAAATTCAGATTCTTTTGAGGTGGTCCACCTGTGGACCCAGTTTCAAGATTGTTAAGAGATCTGAAGTGCTGTTCAGAAAGCCCGCTGCCTGGATCAAAACAAGTGGTGATTGGAAGGGGTGATGTCTGATCAGTATGGTGGGTGGTATAAGACATTCCATCGAAGTCCCTTTGATGTTTCCTTGACTCCATTTGTGACGTCGTTTGGCATTGCCATGTCTCTGAGTATATTGTGGGCATTTGTCTTTAAGAGTATGATTCAAATTGAGTTATTGTGCTTTGTAGTATTCGGCATTCGCTGTCTGACCCAATTGCAGCAGCTTGTGGTACACCACACTGATCAGGATGTGTTTTCTCACTCACTTCAAAATTGTTGTGTTTGAATTGTCAAAACCAATCTCTGTAATTGTTTCTGACGGGGCATGTTATCCATACGCTTTCACTAACAGAAAATGACTTTCTGCAGTAGATTTCCTGGGATGAGAGCACAAGAGTAACACTTCCTGCAAGTGCTGTTTTTAGGTACAAAACCCAACATGTTGAAGGCACTAAACAGACATGTTCTTTTCACTCCACTTCCAAGTCACAGACTGATCCGAAAGCCTTATGTTACTGTTGCTAAATATGTCCTGTTTTGCTGTTCACTGTGTTGCACTAGTACATCTACTCCCCTCCCTTCATCAACAGTGAGAATTAATTCAAGCTCCCAATACTTAAGAAGTCATCAAGCTCCTCACACATCTGATAATCTATTCCATATGCTCAGACTATCATTAACTGCAATGTTCAACTGTATAGTTGAACACTGCATCAAATGCTTTCTGGAAATCTAGAAATGTGGAATCTACCTGTTATCCTTCATCCATGAGTTGCAGGATGTCATGAAAGAAAAAGACAAGCTAACTTTTGTACCAGAAATTCCTTATAAATCAATGCTGATTTGTGGACAGACGTTTTCGCTGTCTCAGGAAATCTATTAATTTGTGGTGTCGTACATTACCACACCAGGCAAAACACATCCCGAGGTTGGCAGTAAACCATGTGACAGCCTCATCCATCAGCAGCAATCCTGAGGGCTGCACCTGCTGTATATGCAAGCAGCACCACCATCTAGGCAGCTTAAGGAAGATGCAGCACTGACCTCATCCAGTTTGATAGTGGAGTGCCTTGAGTGCATTAGCAGTTTTATTCATAGTCTCTCTGTACTATGTTGATTATGATGACTAAGCTCTGACTAGTGGATTTATGGAATACAGTTGAACTTGCTGCATTAAAGTCAAGTCACTCAGAGTACATCTACTTCTAATTATTTCTGCTTTCTGTCTAAGGCCCACCTTTACCTCAGCATCCACCCCTGGCAGATCTAGCAATATTCCTGTTAGAATATGCTCAAGAATTCAGCAGAAATCAATGTTAAGATTATTAATCTGTAATTTTGCAAGTATGTTTGTTTACCCTTCTTATGTACAGGAGCCACCTCTGCTTTTTCCAGTTGCATAGGACTTTGTATTGGGTGAGAGAGTCATGATAAATGCAAGCTAAGTAAGGGACCAATGCTGAAGAGCACTCTCTGTAAAACTAAATTGAAGTTCCATTCAGGTCTGGTGACTTACTTGTTTTCAACTATTTCTGCTACTTCTCAGTGCCAGGAACACCTGTATATATGTCCTCCATAAGGTAGTATGTGAGACAGTCAAATGATGGTATATCTGTAAGATCCTACTGTGTTAATGATCTTTTAAATGTTAAATTTAAAGCTTAAGCTTTCCTATTGCAATCTTCTATTGCCACACCAGATTGGTTCTTCAAGCAACCAAATAAAAGGCTTTGACCTGCTTAGTGCACTTTTTAAGCTAGGTGATAGTTTGAGGTTCTTTGATAAATGCTCAACAGGTGATACGCAGGGAGCAAAACCAGATCATACACAAAGTAAAGACTCTTTGAATGTCAAGATATTAACAGAAAATTGTCAAAGCATTTGTAACAAAGTCCCTGAATTTACAACCATCCAGGAAAGCTGTTGCACTCAAATTATATTCAGAAACGAGGACCAGAATTCTTTTGGGTTCTCTGCAAGAGCCTTTCACTGACAAATGATGGTGGAGGTTTTGTATGCTTCGAACATGAGTCTTTGTACAGATGCACAAATTTCTACTTACTTTTATCTGGTGACATTTCTGCATTCATCTTGTATCCTCAGCGTTTTCTGAATTTTATTATTAAACCCCAGTGAGTATTTTCCACCCTTCATCCACCTACCCAGCACATACTCCTCCAGAACATTATTTACAATCTGTTTAAACTTTGCTCATAATTCCTCTATGCCCATCATATTGGCACTAAATGATGTCCATCATTGTCTAAGTAGGATGCTAGTAACTGCTTATCTGCTCTTTCCAGCATAAAAACCCTTCTAGCCTTCTGGACAGATTTATTAACTTTAGTAACTATCATTACTGGGATGGCATCATGACCACTGAAACCTGTCTCTATACTGGCACTGTTGATAAGGTCAGGCCTGTTTGTAGCTACTAAGTCTAAAGTAATTTCATTGTGTGTAAGTTTGTTGAACTAGCTGCTCAAGACAGTTTTTGGAAAATGTTCTCAAAACTACTTCACAAGACTATCTGTCCATACTACCTGCAATGAATCCATAGGCATCCTAGTCTATACTTGGTAGGTTAGTCACCTCCAACTAACACTGGATGACATAAACTGTTGATAATGTACAGCAACCAGCTACAAATTGGTTTTAAATTACTTTATTCAGAAAGTACTGTTGCTAATTTTGAACTTTTCACAATTCGCCATCAGATGTTTTTTTTTTTTTTTTTCATGAAAACAAATTATACAGTTATTTCCTCTGAGTTGCCCTAGGATAAACAATAATTCTATGGCAACTCAGGGGAAACCAGTGTATAATTTGTTCGATGAAAACATGGAAAAACCATCTGATGGCCAACTGCAAAAAATTCAAAACCAGTAATGGTGATTTTTGAATAAAGTAACCTAAAACCAATTTGTGCCTGGTTGCTGTTCACCATGAACTACTTGTTTCACATAACTGCCACAGTCTCCAACCATGTCTTTATCCAACAAAACTGCATTAACATTGGATGATCATGGTACTTCTGCATTGCTGAACACATGCTTTCTTTGAATGAGTCTACCAACTGATATAACATAATTGAGTTGCTGGGAAAACATCCAATGATGAATTCACCTGGGCTGGTTACACACATCCAGATAACTTCACACTCAGACACAATTTCAAAGTTGGCTCTGTATTGGCTCTAATTTCTCAAATTTCCTCCTCATGGTCAGTTCTAAAATTCCTGAAGTAATGGCACACATTTCTTTCCATTTCAATTAGTTACATTAATATAAATAAGAGGTACTACCTGAAAAATTTGTATTATATGAGAAACAGAAAAAATGTCATTGTTATACAGGGGTGGGGGGGGGGGGGGGGGGGAGGTGACAGTAATATGTTGTCCAACTCCTCCTGAAAAGTGTTGTCCTGAAATTTCAATAGTAAATATTTCTGTGATGCACAATGCCTCTCTTTTAATGTCTGGTAAGAGTGACCTGGCCATCCTTTTTAACCTTCCTCAAGCTACCTCCCTCTCCTCAATAAAGAAGAAACTGTTAGTTCTGAAAGCTTGGATAAGTTATGTACTTTAATATACATATATCAGCAGTAAGGTAAGTTATGGCCAGCAATTCCATCTCAAAAATTTTATACTATTCTTGAGTGCATTTTCCTTTTGATATAACTGAACAATTGTCTTTTTTACAGCCCTGCTCATTGTGCTAGTGACTAATTAGTTGTCCTCATGGACATATTTAAAAGAAGTGATAGAATAACTTAGAGTAGTAAATACTTCTTTCCTTGACTGGGAGTGTGACAAAGCATTTACTCAAAAGTGATAGTGACAAGAGTGACATAGGTTTGGACAGTTAGCAAATTTTGGTGTCTACGATGAAATTCTGTAATGAAATTTACAAGAGATTAAATGTGGATGCTGGACTGAGTCAAACTTGGACCCTCACTTTGTTTTCAGATTGTGGGAGACATAATGTCAGATTGAAGCTTTAATTTGGTCATTTATGTTTGCTTGTGTAACTTAGTTCATGAACCACGGGCAACGTATGAGTGGCCAAGTAAGTGGTCCTGACAGTCAGGGTAACAGTTACTTTGAAATAAGGCTGGGCATCTCGGACATACTCTGAGTCGTGGTCACCTTTGTGCTCAGACGGCAAAGACTACCAAATCCACCGGTTAGTACCTCAACTGTTAGGGGTAAAACTCAATGAGACCCGGAGCAAGTAAAGCTAGCAACCTGCTTCCCTGGTACTTTAAATATGATGCTGGCAACAATCAGAGCAAAATACCTCGGACCTTTGGAGGTGATGGAGTCCCATCTCTAATTGACATCTCTTCAGGACGCATTCAGTGATGTAGTTGTTAGAGTAAAGGACAAGGACAGTGTTCTGCTCATGGGTGATTTTAATGCCAGGATTGGAAATCGAACAGAAAGGTATGAAAAGGTTATGGGTAAATTTGGAGAGGATATGGAGGCCAACAGGAACAGGAAACAACTCTTGGATTTCTGTGTTAGTATGGGCTTAGTAATCACAAATTCCTTTTTTAAACATAAGAACATTCACCAGTATACTTGGGAAGGCAGGGGAACCAGATCTGTCATTGACTATATAATAACAGATCAGGGATTCAGGAAGGCTGTGAGGGACACACATGTATTCAGGGGATTCTTTGATGACACTGACCACTATTTAATCTACAGTGAAATTGGTATTGTGAGGCCGAAAGTGCAGGAGGTCAGGTCCATATGTAGGAGGATAAGGAAATCAGGCACAAGTACATAACAGTGATCTCATAAAGGTACCAGTTAGTTGAATGTTGGCAATTACAGTCATTCGAAAAGGAATGGACAAGGTACAGGGCCACAGTACTAGAAGTGGCTAAAGAATGTCTTGGAACAGTAGTACGTAAAGGTAGGATGAAGTAAACAGCTTGGTGGAATGACACAGTCAAGGCAGCCTGTAAAAGGAAAAAAGAAGGCGTATCAAAAATGGCTACATACTAGAACTCAGGTAGACAGAGGAAGTTATGTTAAAGAAAGAAACAAAGCCAAACGGATCATTGCAGCATCTAAGAAGAAATCTTGGGAAGACTTTGGGAACAGGTTGGAAACTTTGGGTGAAGCTGCTGGAAAACCATTCTGGAGTGTAATTAGCAGTCTTTGAAAGGGAGGTAAGAAGGAAATAACAAGTATTTTGGACAGGTCAGGAAAACTGCTGGTGAATCCTGTTGATGCCTTGGGCAGATGGAGGGAATATTTTGAAGAGTTGCTCAATGTAGTTGAAAAAATGATCAGTAATGTTTCAGATTTCGATGTACAGTGGGATAGGAATGATGATGGAAATAAGTTCACATTTGAGGAAGTGGAGAAAATGGTAAATAGATTGCAGTGCAATAAAGCGGCTGGGGTGGATGAAATTAAGTTGGAACTCATCAAATACAGTGGAATGTCAGGTCTTAAATGGCTACACAGGATAATTGAAATGGTGTGGGAGTCGGGACAGGTTCCATCAGACTGGATGTAAGCAGTAATCACACCAATCTTTAAACATGGAAACAAAAAAGATTGTAACAACTACAGAGGTATCTCTTTAATCAGCATTGTAGGTAAAATCTTCTCAGGTATTGTTGAAAGGAAAGTGTGAGTATTAGTTGAGGACAAATTGGATGAAAATCAGTGTGGGTATAGGCCTCTTAGAGGTTGTCAGGACCTGATCTTTGGCTTACGGCAAATAATGGAGAAGTGTTACGAGTGGAACAGGGAATTGTATCTATGCTTTATAGATCTAGAAAAGCCATATGACCGGGTTCCTAGGAGGAAGTTATTATCTGTCATACAAGATTATGGAATAGGAGGCAAACTTTCGCAAGCAATTAAAGGTCTTTACATAGATAGTCAGGCAGCAGCTAGAGTTGACGGTAAATTGAGTTCATCGTCCAGAGTAGTTTCAGGGGTAAGACAAGGCTGCAACCTGTCTCCACTGTAGTTCATATTATTTATGGATCATATGTTGAAAACAATAGACTGGCTGGGTGAGATTAAGATATGTGAACACAAAATAAGCAGTCTCGCATATGCGGATGACTTAGTTGTGATGGCAGATTCGATTGAAAGTTTGCAAAATAATATTTCAGAGCTAGATCAGAAATGCAAGGACTATGGTATGAAGATTAGCATCTCCAAAATGAAAGTAATGTCAGTGGGAAAGAGATAAACAGACTGAGTGCCAAAGAGGAGGAACAAAGTTAGAACAGGTGGACAGTTTCAAGTACTTAGGACGCATATTCTCACAGGATGACAACATAGTGAAAGAACTGGAAGTGAGGCATAGTAAAGCTAATGCAGTGAGCACTCAGTTACAATCTACTCTCTTCTGCAAGAAGGAAGTCAGTACCAAGACTGAGTTATCTGTGCACCGTTCAATCTTTCGACCAACTTTGTTGTATGGGAGCGAAAGCTGGGTGGATACAGGTTACCTTATCAATAAGGTTGAGGTTACGGATATGAAAGCAGCTAGGATGGTTGCAGGTACTAGTAGATGGGAACAATGGCAGGAGGGTGTCCACAATGCGGAAATCAAAGAAAAACTGGGAATGAACTCTATAGATGTAGCAGTCAGGGCGAACAGGTTTAGATGGTGTGGCCATGTTACACACATGGGAGAAGCAAGGTTACCCTAGAGACTCATGGGTTTAGCAGAAGAGGGTAGGATGAGTTGCGGTAGACAAAGGAGAGGGTACCTGGATTCGGTTAAGAATGATTTTGAAGTAATAGGCTTAACATCAGAAGAGGCACCAATGTTAGCATTGAATAGGGGATCATGGAGGAATTTTATAAGGGGGACTGAACACTGAAAGGCATAATCAGTCTTAAATGATGATGATGATGATGATGATGATGTGGTAGAATCTTCCAATGGACAGTAATGGCTTAAATTTGATGACCTGTCTGGCATTTCATTTAATCTATCAGGAAGTTCTAAGCTTTGATGTATTTCTTGGCTAGTTTTTCACAGCAGCAGAGATAAAATTTTGGATCCTACCTCAGAGGAAAACTACATAATACGTAACATAAAAGAATTTATCAAAAGTTCTAAAATTGTTGAAGTAATGGCACACATTTCTTTCCATTTAAATTAGTTACATTACTATAAATAAGAGATACTACCTGAAAAATTTGTATTATATGAGGAACAGAAAAAATGTCATTAAAAGTGGATATTAAACTGAAACATGATGAGCACCAGGAAAAAGAAATGACACAAATGAAATACATTTGTTCTTATTTTGTGCATTTCAGGCTGATGAAATAAATATATTTGGCAGTCAGAAATACCATACAAGCAATGTTATGTTCCTGCATTTTATGGTCATATACAGGGTGTTACAAAAAGGTACGGCCAAACTTTCAGGAAACATTCCTCACACACAAATAAAGAAAAGATGTTATGAGGACATGTGTCCAGAAACGCTTAATTTCCATGTTAGAGCTAATTTTAGTTTCATCAGTATGTACTGTACTTCCTCGATTCACCACCAGTTGGCCCAATTGAAGGAAGGTTATGTTGACTTCGGTGCTTGTGTTGACATGCGACTCATTGCTCTACAGTACTAGCATCAAGCACATCAGTACGTAGCATCAACAGGTTAGTGTTCATCACGAATGTGGTTTTGCTGTCAGTGCCATGTTTACAAATGCGGAGTTGGCAGATGCCCATTTGATGTATGGATTAGCACGGGGCAATAGCCATGGCGCAGTACATTTGTATTGAGACAGATTTCCAGAACGAAGGTGTCCCGACAGGAAGACTTTCGAAGCAATTGATCAGCGTCTTAGGGTGCACGGAACATTCCAGCCTATGACTCGCAACTGGGGAAGACCTAGAACGATGAGGTCACCTGCAATGGATGAGGCAATTCTTCGTACAGTTGACAATAACCCTAATGTCTGTGTCAGAGAAGCTGCTGCTGTACAAGGTAACATTGACCACATCACTGTATGGAGAGTGCTATGGGAGAACCAGTTGTTTCCGTACCATGTACAGTGTGTGCAGGCACTATCAGCAGCTGATTGGCCTCCACGGGTACACTTCTGCGAATGATTCATCCAACAATGTGTCAATCCTCATTTCAGTGCAAATGTTCTCTTTATGGATTAGGCTTCATTCCAACATGATCAAATTGTAAATTTTCACAATAAACATGTGTGGGCTGACGAGAATCCACACACAATTGTGCAATCACGTCATCAACACAGATTTTCTGTGAACGTTTGGGCAGGCATTGTTGGTGATGTCTTTATTGGGCCCCATGTTCTTTCACCTATGCTCAATGGAGCCCCTTATCATGATTTCATACAGGATACTCTACCTGTGCTGCTAGAACATTTGCTTTTACGAGTAAGACACAACATGTGGTTCATGCACGATGGAGCTCCTGCACATTTCAGTCGAAGTGTTCATACGCTTCTCAACAACAGATTCAGTGACCGATGGATTGGCAGAGGTGGACCAATTCCATGGCCTCCATGCTCTCCTGACCTCAACCCTCTTGGCTTTCATTTACGGGGGCATTTGAAAGCTCTTGTCTATGCAACCCTGGTACCAAATGTAGAGACTCTTCGTGCTTGTATTGTGGCTGGCTGTGATACAATACGCCATTCTACAGGGCTGCATCAGCGCATCAGGGATTCCATGCGATCGAGGGTGGATGCATGTATCCTTGCTAACAGAGGACATTTTGAACATTTCCTGTAACAAAGTGTTTGAAGTCACGCTGGTACGTTCTGTTGCTGTGTGTTTCCATTCCATGATTAATGTGATTTGAAGAGAAGTGATAAAATGAGCTTGAACATGGAAAGTAAGCATTTCCGGACACATGTCCGCATAACATATTTTCTTTCTTTGTGTGTGAGGAATGTTTCCTGAAAGTTTGGCCGTACCTTTTTGTAACACCCTGTATATAATAGATTGTTGTTGGATTACTTCCAGGTGGCTTGTACCAAAATTGGCTTATATCTGTACAATTGCACAGGGCCCAAATGATGATGATCCAGTAATGAAGATACTGCACATCAGTTTCCTGAGTTTCAGAGTTGTGTGGGGTTACTCAGTGTTCTCAGTGTGTGGTGCACTTTTAATGAACTGATTGTCCAGTGTTATATGGCAACAATATGAGATGCTGCCTAAAGCTTTCATTTTTGACAGGTAGTAGTTATCTTAAAAAATAAACATATCTGTTAATGTTTCAGTACAACAACAACAACAACAACAACAACAGAACAAACGTTACAAGTTTGGTTCAGAAAATTATTTTCCCTTCACTAGCGACCAGATTTCTCATTATCTTCTATTCAGGCAAGGAATGAAAAACATTATGTTTGAAAGCAACTGGAAATGGATGTGTTGGTCAAACTAATCAGAGTTTTGTGTTGAGGATACTGGAGGTACCTTTAGTATGGTACCATCCTCTTCCATGGATATTATCTCCTCTCCAAGAAATAGTGTAGCCTTCACCACACATCAGCTTGACTGTGAGTGGTGAGTCAAATCAGCAATAGATCTTGGGGACTTGTACAGTGGAGGCAGGAACCAGTGAAAACTAAGGTACTGTCCCATACCCCTTACTAAAAAGTGTGAGGGCTGACTCCCTCTGAAATGGAGACTGAACCAGTGCGACATTTCACCTTTTGGGAAATATGCTGTGTGATGCATCGGTGGAAGCAAGCACATAAGAGTAAGTATCTTTTGGTCATTGACAGTTCAAATATATGGTAAACAGTGGTATTTCTTAGGGAAGGATCACCTTTTGCTCTCTGTGTGTATGTGTAGAGGCTTCATTCAACATGAATAACATGAGAGAACAGGGTGCAACAGTTGCAGATCATGGTTCACATTGGAACAAACAATGCTATTCATTTGGGTTCTGACCATTCCCGTGACTGGCAGAGAAGGTGCAGAAAACTGTCCTTGCTCATGGGGTCTCAACAAAACACAAAATTTGTCACTTTATTCCTAGAACTGATTGTGGCCCCCATGTTCTGAGTTGAATAGTAGGATTGAATCAGAGACTTCAAAGGTTCTGTGACAAGATAGGCTGCAATTTCTTATACTTTCTCTATAAGGTTGAGAATTGTGGGTTTCCCACGAACAGCACAGGGGTGAAATATACATCGGATGCTGATAAGTAAGAAAAACAAACCCACTTCATGTACAGCATTAGTAGTGTCCTACTTCACACAGTCACATCTTTTAAATATCTGGGTGTAATGTTCCAAAGCAATGTGAAATGGAATGAGCATGTGGGGATTGTAGTACAAAAGGTGGATGGTCAACTTTGGTTTATTGGAAGAATTCTAGGAAAGTGTGTTTTATCTGTAAAAGAGACTGCATTAGGATGCAAGTGTGACCTATTCTTGAGCACTGCTTGAGTGTTTTGGATCTGTACCAGGACAGATTAAAAGAAGACTTTTAGGCAATTCAGAGGTAGGCTGCTAGAATTGATACTGGTAGGTTCGAACAACATGCAAGTGTTACTGAGATGCTTTTGGAACTCAAATGGGAATCTCTGGAGGGAAGGTGACAGTCTTTTCATGGAACACTATTGAGAAAATAGATCCAGCATTTGAAGCTGACTGCAGAACAATTGTGTTGCCTCTAACATACATACTATGCAAGAAACACAAGTATAAGATATGAGAAATTATGGCTTATACAAAGGAATATAGATAGTCGTTTTTCCCTCATTCTATTTGTGAGTGGAACAGGAAAGGAAATGACTAGAAATGGTATGCAGTACCCTCCACCATATGCCATAAGGTGGATTCCAGAGTATGAATGTAGATAGATGTAGTTACTATTCAGATAGCTGACCATGAATGGTAACCCAGTCAACAAAGACCAATATATGTCATCTGGGAGAAAAAATTCGTGTAGTCACAAATTTTTGTACAGTAGTAGGAGGTAGTGTCATGAACAACATAGTAAAAATCCTGACAGGTGGGGTGTAAAGGTCATTTTTTTTAGGTTCTTCTTGAATATCTCCTGAGCCACAGCTTCTAGCAAAAATGTTCCCCAACACAAAATTAAACTACATTAAATTTTGTATAAAAAAGGTCCTGTTTTTTTTTTTTTTTTTTTTTTTTTTTCTCTTGGATTAATAGTTTCCTCATCACAGGGGATGCAAAAATTGTGAGTTATTAAAATTGTGTTTGAATGGTATGAAATTGATGTTTATCATTAAATTAAATGAATTAATAACAAATACTAAATGTGTGTAACACATCTAAGTCTTGAAGAACTGTATTAAGGTATAAATTGTGTTCTGGGGGTGTAACAGGGTGGAGGTGGGGTGGAGGTTAAAAGCACACATGCAGGTCACCAGATAGTGGTCACACACGTCCCTCCATCGTAGGTCTGCAAAATGAAGAGGGAGCAGGCAGTTCACTGTTCTATATCCCTCGCTATATCACAAAAAGCAACTACAGGGTATTTCAAAAAAGTTACAATGACCATTCCTAATCTTACCTTATGAATCAGTTGCAATGCTTTCAGGAAGGAGGTGTTTATTTTCCACAAAGTGTTTAATACTACATTGAAAGCTGATATGAGTTCCTAATACTACAAATGTAAAAAAAATGTATGGACATAATATATGTAAATTTGATACTGTAAACTATGAAAAGCATTCCAGACATTGATAGTGGAGGCAACAAAATCAACATTGTCAAATATATATTGGCAACATGTTACACTTGTAGCAGGCTCTTCAATGTGATAGAAGTTGACAGCTTCAGCTGTTGAGAGTTTTTACATAAGAGCACTTTTAACAACTGCAAGTAAATATTCATTTAACAAACTGAAAATAACGCCACTATATAAACACAATATCAGCGAAGTTATTTTGTCTATTCACAAGAGAGAAATGGACAGCAAATTTCAGGGAGGTATAGTCTGTGTAAACTGAAATGCAAGTTGCACTCGTGGTGGGGGAAGTTGCCTTTCCTGGAAGAATGCTACAGCTGCCATACTGGATGCCAGAACCAATTTCCCCTCTAGCATTGTAGAACAGCATGCAGAAATTTACATATATTCTGTCCAAATGTGTTCCTTGTATAATATTAGTAATTCATATCTGTATTCAATGTAGTGTTAGTGCACTTTGTGGAATAAACACCCCTGGGCATGTCTGCACACTGTGTCACCAGTGATTCATAAGGCGAGCCGCGGAAGGGTCACTATAACCTTGAGAAACACCCTATCATTGCTTTTTGTGATGTAGTGCAGTAGGAAGAGTGGGAAATTGCCTGCATGCTCTTCATTTTGCAAACCTACAAAGGAGAGAAGAGCATAAAACAAGCCAGCAATCTACTTTCCCTTATGAATCTACCCCTCACTTCTAACTTCTCACTCTGCTAGACCACCAGATCACAGTTTATCCCTTAATATGGTTCTACTGCACTTAGATGTGGTACAAACTTTTAATATTTGTTATTAACCTACATTACTTAATAATATACATTAATATTATATCATTAAAACATAACTTTTAATAATCTGTGATTTTTCTATCCCCAACAAAACTGAATAAGACCTCTTTTGTAGGAAATTTAAAGTAATTTAATATTGCACTGGGAAACATTTTTGCTAGAAGCCATGGTTTTGGAACTATTCAAGAGAAATATTAAAAAGTCATCTTTAAACTCCTCCCCACCCCCACACTCACAATTCAATGATCAGGATTTTTAGTATGTTATTCATTACACTCTCCCTATCACTGTACAAAAACGTGTGACTACATGTACTTTTCGTCTAATGTTCCTTTGTTGGGTGGTCTATGGAGTGAACACAACTTTTTTTTTCATTTTTAAATTAGGGAATTCTCCACTCAGTGTGGATAACGATATCTGTAGGAAACTTCATTTATCATCCAAGGAAATGCCCACAAAGATCAGACTATTTCATGATCAACTGCCAAAATATTTTAACAAACTCACACAGTTTGAAATTCTCTTAAAAAGCAGTGAAGCTCACTTAATAATAGTCACAGAAAGTCAACTAAAACAAAAAATTGAACATCTTCAGAATTTAGGGTGAATCTAAGTGAATATCTGAAAGATAGGCTAATAAGAAATTGGAGTGATGTATCTGTTGCTTAGACAGTAAGCTCAAATCTGGTATCAGTTACCATGGGGCAGTTGTAACAACAATGATTACCTAAGTACAAGGACCAACTAAAACAAGTAGAAATAAAGGAGACCACTCACTGAAAGGCAGAAGTGCTGTATTGTTAATAGGTACACAAGCAAAAGGTACAGGGCTTGGCTAGCTTTTGGAATGCATTTCCTTTTTCAAGCTTCTACATCTACATCTACATCCATACTCTGCAAGCCGCCCGACGGTGTGTGGCGGAGGGTACCTTGAGTACCTCTATCGGTTCTCCCTCCTACTCCAGTCTCGTATTGTTCGTGGAAAGAAGGATTGTCGGTATGCCTCTGTGTGGGCTCTAATCTATCTGATTTTATCCTCATGGTCTCTTCATGAGATATACGTAGGAGGGAGCAATATACTGCTTGACTCCTCGATGAAGGTATGTTCTCGAAACTTCAACAAAAGCCCATACCGAGCTACTGAGCGTCTCTCCTGCAGTGTCTTCCACTAGAGTTCATCTATCATCTCCGTAACACTTTCGTGATTGCTAAATGATTCTGTAACAAAGCGCACTGCTCTCCGTTGGATCTTCTCTATCTCTTCTATCAACCCTATCTGGTACAGATCCCACACTGCTGAGCAGTATTCAAGCAGTGGGCGAATAAGCGTACTGTAACCTACTTCCTTTGTTTTCGGATTGCATTTCCTTAGGATTCTTCCAATGAATCTGTCTGGCATCTGCTTTACCGACGATCAACTTTATATGATCATTCCATTTTTAATCACTCCTAATGCATACTCCCAGATAATTTATGGAATTAACTGCTTCCAGTTGCTGACCTGCTATATTGTAGCTAAATGATAAGGGATCTTTCTTTCTATGTATTCGCAGCACATTACACTTGTCTACATTGAGATTCAATTGCCATTCCCTGCACCATGCGTCAATTTGCTGCAGATCCTCCTGCATTTCAGTACAATTTTCCATCGTTACAACCTCTCGATATACTACAGCATCATCCGCAAAAAGCCTCAGTGAACTTCCGATGTCATCCCCAAGGTCATTTATGTATATTGTGAATAGCAACTTACTTTGGAAGACTTCTCTCCACTGAGAATGACATGCTGCGTTCTGTTATCTAGGAACTCTTAAATCCAATCACACAATTGGTCTGATAGTCCATATGCTCTTACCTTGTTCATTAAACGACTGTGGGGAACTGTATCGAACGCCCTGCGGAAGTCAAGAAACATGGTATCTACCTGGGAACCCATGTCTATGGCCCTCTGAGTCTCGTGGACGAATAGCGTGAGCTGGGTTTCACACGATCGTCTTTTTCAAAACCCGTGCTGATTCCTACAGAGTAGATTTCTAGTCTCCAGAAAAGTCATTATACTCAAACATAATACATGTTCCAAAATTCTACAACTGATCGACCTTAGAGATATAGGTCTATAGTTCTGCACATCTGTTCGATGTCCCTTCTTGAAAATGGGGATGACCTGCACCCTTTTCCAATCCTTTGGATTGCTACGCTTTTCTAGAGACCTACGGTACACCGCTGCAAGAAGGGGGGCAAGTTCCTTCGCATACTCTGTGTAAAATCAAACAGGTATCCCATCAGGTCCAGTGGCCTTTCCTCTTTTGAGTGACTTTAATTGTTTCTCTAGCCTTCTGTCGTCTATTTCGATATCTACCATTTTGTCATCTGTGCGACAATCTAGAGAAGGAACTACAGTGCAGTCTTCCTCTGTGAAACAGCTTTGGAAAAACACATTTAGTATTTTGGCCTTTAGTCTGTCATCCTCTGTTTCAGTACCACTTTGGTCACAGAGTGTCTGGACATTTTGTTTTGATCCACCTACCGCTTTGATATAAGACCAAAATTTCTTAGGATTTTCTGCCAAGTCAGTACATAGAACTTTACTTTCGTATTCATTGAATGCCTCTTGCATAGCCCTCCTCACACTACATTTCGCTTTGCGTAATTTTTGTTTGTCTGCAAGGCTTTGGCTATGTTTATGTTTGCTGTGAAGTTCCCTTTGCTTCCGCAGCAGTTTTCTAACTCGGTTGTTGTACCATGGTGGCTCTTTTCCATCTCTTATGATTGTGCTTGGCACATACTCATCTAATGCATATTGTACGATGGTTTTGAACTTTGTCCACTGATCCTCAACACTATCTGTACTTGAGACAAAACTTTTGTGTTGAGCCATCAGGTACTCTGTAATCTGCTTTTTGTCACTTTTGCTAAACAGAAAAATCTTCCTACCTTTTTTAATATTTCTATTTATGGCTGAAATCATCGATGCAGTAACCACTTTATGATCGCTGATTCCGCGTTCTGCGTTAACTGTTTCAGATAGTTCGGGTCTGTTTGTCACCAGAAGGTCTAATATGCTATCGCCCCGAGTCGGTTCTCTGTTTAACTGCTCAAGGTAGTTTTCAGATAAAGCACTTACAAAAAATTTCACTGGATTCTTTGTCCCTGCCACCCGTTATGAATGTTTGAGTCTCCCAGTCTATATCCAACAAATTAAAATCTCAACCCAGAACTATAACAAGGTGGGGAAATTACTCAAAATATTTTCCAAATTATCCTTCAGGTGCTCAGCCACAACAGATGCTGAGCCAGAGGGCCTACAGAGACATCAAATTACCATGTCTGAGCTTACTTTAACTGTGACCTTCACCCAAATTGTTTCACATTTCAGATCTCCATCAATTTCCTTCGATACTATTGCACTTCTTATCGCTTGTAGGAAAAACAAGTGCGCGACAGGTGCCAGCTGTCAAAGTGCAGATACTGTTGGTGATTGGTGGATTTGATATGGACTGAGGTGTGGATGGAGCCATCTGAGAGGAGTTGATCGACATCTAGCAAAGTGGCATGATGGGTGGAGGAGGACCAAGTGAAGTGAGCGGGAGAGGAGGTGTTGACATTGTGAAGGAATGAGGTGTCATCATTAAACCTGAACCAGATGTGGGGTTTGTGGTTTTGGGAGGCTAGAAATGTTGCCTATAGGTGGCCCATGAAGAGGTTAGCATATGGCTGTGCCACGAATTTTTTTTGTATACCTTTGCTCCAAAGGTGAAGGGTTAGGATGTAGTTCGTTAGGTGTACAAGGAATGAAGTGATGTGTTTGAGATTTGCAGGGTGTTGGGGGAGGTAATGTTCAATCTTGGCAAGGCTATGGCCATGAAGGATGCTAATGTGTAGGAAGAATGCATCAACAGTGACGAGTAGTGGTCCAGGAGGTAAGAGTGTGGTAATTGTTGAGAGCTGGTGCAGGAAGTGGTTGGTATCTATCTATAATGTGCGAGTCTAGGTTTTGGATAATTGGTTGGAGACATTGATCAACAAGGGCCAAATTCTTTCAGTGGAGGCACTGCAACCAGCCACAATGGGGTGCGCACGATTGTTAGGTTTGTGGATTTTGGGGAGCATGTAGAAAGTGGGTGTGTGGCTGTTTTTGGGGTGAATTGGGAGATGGATTCAAGGAGAGGTTCTAGCCTAAGGATTTGAGTAGGGATTGGAAGTTATGTTGGACTTTTGGGATGGGGTCACTTTGGCAGAGTTTGTAGGTGGAGGTGTCGGACAACTGGCAACTCTGCTAGGTAGTCACTCTGGTTTGTCACAACAGTGGTGGAACCTATGTCTGTCAGGAGGACAATCAGGTCAGGATCTGTTTTTAGGTTGTGTAGAGCAATCCTTTCTTCTGTTGAAAGGTTGTTGTTCTTAGAGGGGACCTGGGGAAGGATGGTGAGGCCAGGCTGGAAGTTAGGAATTCCTGCAATGTGACCAGAGGATGATTAGGTGGGAGTGTGGGAGAGTCATGATTTCATGGTAGTTTGAATTGGCACAGGCAGGATTTGGTATTCAGATTGGATTGGCTGTAGTTGGAAGGGTTGGTGGGAAAGAAGTGTTTCTACTGTAGCTAGTGGGAGAAGGAAATTAGGTCTTTCACAAGTCCAACTTGGTTAAACCTGGGAGTAGGGCTGAATGTGATGCCTTTGGAAAGGACTGAATCTTCTGTGGGGCTGAGGAATTTGGTGGTCGCTGGGGAAAGAAGTTGGTATTGGAAATGTGGAATCAAGGTGTTAGGTGATTGTAGGGGGAGCTGAATAATGTTGATGGGTGTAAGGAATTAGACGAATTGTGTTGGGGGCAGGGGGTAGTATTGTGACTGGGGTGTTATTTAATAGTGTGCAAAATAAATTCAACCATGGATGATTTATCATCCTGCATAAGAAATAAAGAGAAAACAAGGACAGGCAGATCGGGAGTGATATGTGAGGTGGGGAGGATTTTAAGTTGCTAGAAGTGTATTATGCTTTTATCAGGAGTTGCATAGCATGTGGAATTATGAGCACAGCTGTCGTAATGGACACAGCTAATACTACAGGGTGTAACAAAAGTTACATATGACCATGTGTGTCATGGTTGTTATGGAGTGTGTCATCAAGGTGAGAAGGAAGCAACAGAAGAGAAAAAAGGGGTGGACAATAGAGAGGAGCCAGTCCATTTCCCTCACAAACTTGGTTCTATAAAAACACAGCTCCATGGCACAGGCATCCCTGCATCACCTCCCCTACCTCTGCAAAATACTGTTACTATGTAGTCCCCTTCTACATGCTCCACAAAATCCACAAACCTAACAGTCCTGGGCATCTCATTGTGGCTGGTTATAGTGCCCCCACTGAAAGAATCTTGGCCCTGTTGATCAACGAATCCAATCAATTGTCCAAAACCTAGCCTTCCACATTACAGATACCAAACACTTCCTGCACTGGCTCTTCACTATCGCCACACCCGCACCTCCCTGATCCCTGCTTGCCACTGTTGATGGAACTTCCCTATAGACCAACACCCCTCATACCCATGGCCTTGCTGCGATTGAACACTACCTCGTCCAATGCCCTGCAGATCCCAAACCCATAACTACTTCACCTTTAAAGGGAAGGTATACAAACAAATCTGCGGCACAGCCATGGCAACTGCATGGCATCCTCCTGTGCCAACCTCTTCATGGACCACTTAGAGGAAAATTCCTAGCTTTCATAGCTGAGTGTTAACATGCTCACCTCCCATGCAAGCGAGTCTGGGCTCGATTCCCGGCTGGGTTGGAGATTTTCTCTGTTCGGGGACTGGGTGTTGTGTTGTCATCATCATCAATTCATTCTCATAACCGATGTACAAATTACTCAATGTGGCATGAGGCCTCCTGCCCAACAATGCCATATGATCATTTCATTTCATTTTTCCTAGCTTCCCAAAACCCCAAACATCTCGTCTTGTTCAGGTTTATTGATGACATCTTTACAATCTGGAACCAAGGCCAGGACACCTTATCTTCATTCCTTCACAACCTCAACACCTTCTCCCTATCTGCTTCACTTGGTCCTCCTCCACCCATCATTCCACTCTCTTAGATGTTGATCTTTTCATCTCAGATGGCTCCACCCACATCTCAGTGCACATCAGTCCCACCAATCACTAACAGCACCTGCACTTTGAAACCTGCCACCTATTCCACCTATACAGCCTGTCCACCCGTGGTAAATGCATCTTCAGTGGTGAGAACTTCCTCATCCAGAAAGCTGAAGGTCTCACAAAGGCCTTCGCAGGTAGGCAATAGCCTTCAGATCTAATTCATGAACAGATCTCCCATGCCATATCCTCACATCCACCCCCAAGAACCAACCACAAAGAAGTGACTCTGCTGTCACCCAATACCACTTCAGACTGGAATGACTGATCCACATCCTTCATCAGGGCTTTGGTTATCCATCATCATGTCCTGAAATGAGAGACATCCTACCCAAGATACTTCCAACCTCTCCCAAAGTGGTGTTCCGCTGCCCAACCAACCTCCATAATATCCTAGTCCACCCCTATGCCACTCCCATCCCCAATACCCTGCCACAGGGATGCAGACTTGCCCAATCCATTCACCCAGCACCACCACCATCAGAGGCCGGGGTAGGAAGGTATCCTTACAGCACATCCTTCACTCCTGTAACCTTCATCATCTCCTTTATTCCTAAATAATTACTATTTCTCAACCAGTACTTTTTGTACATTATTATAAAGCTGGTAGAAAGATTCATATGTTCAATAAACAATATACAGAAGCAGTAGTGTCATATCTTAAGGAGAAACACAAAACATTTAGCACTGCACAAAAATATGAAGGAATGTGGCTTACATATAAAAGAATAGTTGATCAAGCACTAGATAGATATAGTGATAAGCCAGAAGATTATGACCATCTGCTTAACAGTATGTTGGTCCACTTACCAAATACAATAAAGCAGTAATTCTGCATGGCATGAAACTGCTAATCCCTTGGTAGGTTTGTGAAGGTATATGACACCATATGTGTATGCATAGGTTATGCAATTCCTATAAATTATGAGCTGGTGAAATGTGGCCATGGAGCTGGTGTCTGATAATGTATTGGATATATTCCATTAGGTTCAGATCAGGTGAATTTGGAGGCCAAGAAATATGAGTTCACTGTCATACTACTGAAACACTGTACCGTGATCCTGACCATGTGACATGAAAAGTTATCCTGCCAGAAGATACAATTACTTATCAGGAGATATCAAGCATGAAGTGATGGTCCACAATATTGCTCACATAGTACACAACTATTATGGTGCCTCAATTGCTATCACATATCCCACATATCCCATCCAACCCCAGATAAATGTCCCCCATAGCATAATACCACCCATACCAAACTGCGTCCATACCACAGTGCATGTTTTTAGCGGCTGTTCATCTACATGACAGTGTATCGAGACATAACCGTTGATTTGGTCCAACAAGAAATGTGATTCATAGAACAGAATGACATGTTTCCATTGGTCGATGGTCCAATCGTGATGATCTTATGCCTACTAAATTGTAATTGACCATGTCATTGGCTGAGCATGAGGACATGTAGGGGCTGCTGCTGCAGAGCCCTATTTTCAACAATGTGCACTGTATGGTGATGTCCAAAATACTTGTGACTGCACCACCATTGTATTCTGTCCAACACCTTCTCACCTAATCATGCTCTCACCATCCTTCAACCACTTTGCATATGTGCTCACGACAGTTGCGTGTGAACAGATGACCAGCCTCACCCTTTCTGAGGAGCTCATTTCCAGAAACCAGGCCATAAGAACCTGCTCATTGTCAAAGTCATTTATGTCAGTGGATTTCCCCATCTATGGCCCATGTTGTCACTATTATGATTCTTAATTCATCTTTACTGCACTTGCATAGTTTCCTTATTGCATTATATGTTTGCGATGCATTCAGCCTCACATTGGTCAGTGGTCATGATATCAATGTATGAACCTAGTAGGACAGTTCATAATCGGACGGACCCTCCATGGTATACAATCATTGTAAAGGAACATCAAAAGAAAGAGGAACTACAGCATAATAGCTTTAAAGTAAAGCATAGGGCTGTAGGTATGGAGTTGCTCAATGGAAACTTCAGAATCAAAAGGTTAATGCAGGGTGCCTTTACTGACCACTGTAGCATAATCTTAAAGTCTCCCACAAATCCCCAAGGAAACTCTAGTCATATGTTAAGTCTGTCAGTGGCATGAAAGTTATTGTTCAGGTACTTACAGATAATACAGTAACTAAAATTGAGGACAGCAGAGTAAAAGCAGAAGTGATGAACACCATCTTTAGATTTTCCTTTACAAAAGAAGACACAGGAATGCTGTCTCTGGTTAACTGTCACGCACTTCAAAGATTACTGATGTACATATTAGCGTCAGTGAGGCTGAGGAGAAATCATTAAAATCAAACAAGGCTCCAAAGCCTACTGGTTGATGTGATATTCTGTACAGGATTTGCAGTTGAGTTGGCTCCCATTTCAATAAAAATATTCCATAGCTCCCTTGAATAAAAAACTGTGCCCAGTGGTTAGAATTAAGCATAGGCCACACCCATCTACAACTAGGGTAGCAGAAGTGATCCACACAGGTTGTTATCCACCTGTTGTAGAATCTTAGAACATATTCTGAGCTTAAACATAGTGAAGTATCTCAAGCAGAATGTTCTCCATGCTAACCAACACGGATTCGAATAACATTGGTCACATGAAGCCTAACCGTGTTTTTGTCACATGACTTCTTGAAAGCCATGTACCCTTTATTTCATTTACACCACTGTGACAGCAGATCGATAATCCTCATATACTTTATTTTCATGAACAATAGAAATCTGCACATTTAAGAATAATTGCATGTTCCTTGTTCTCCACACCACGTATCACTTCTTCAAGGAAGTGAGCAGCTATGGTGATAAACTGGAACTTAAAGTGGTCATTTTTATTTTTTTAAAAAAAACTAAATTTTATTGTTTCAGATTCATCATTCTGTTGTAGATTATGTTTTCTATTCTTGGAGAAGATAGACTGCCCGAAAATTTTTCAGTTTATGTCATGTTTCCTAAAACAAGAAGTTAATAGAGCTATTTCTTGTCTTTGTAACAAGGTACCTATTTTAATTGCTGCAGAAGGTGTGAACAAATACACTCCTGGAAATTGAAATAAGAACACCGTGAATTCATTGTCCCAGGAAGGGGAAACTGTATTGACACTTTCCTGGGGTCAGATACATCACATGATCACACTGACAGAACCACAGGCACATAGACACAGGCAACAGAGCATGCACAATGTCGGCACTAGTACAGTGTATATCCACCTTTCGCAGCAATGCAGGCTGCTATTCTCCCATGGAGACGATCGTAGAGATGCTGGATGTAGTCCTGTGGAACGGCTTGCCATGCCATTTCCACCTGGCGCCTCAGTTGGACCAGCGTTCGTGATGGACGTGCAGACCGCGTGAGACGACGCTTCATCCAGTCCCAAACATGCTCAATGGGGGACAGATCCGGAGATCTTGCTGGCCAGGGTAGTTGGCTTACACCTTCTAGAGCACGTTGGGTGGCACGGGATACATGTGGACGTGCATTGTCCTGTTGGAACAGCAAGTTCCCTTGCCGGTCTAGGAATGGTAGAATGATGGGTTCGATGACGGTTTGGATGTACCGTGCACTATTCAGTGTCCCCTCGACGATCACCAGTGGTGTACGGCCAGTGTAGGAGATCGCTCCCCACACCATGATGCCGGGTGTTGGCCCTGTGTGCCTCGGTCGTATGCAGTCCTGATTGTGGCGCTCACCTGCACGGCCCCAAACACGCATACGACCATCATTGGCACCGAGGCAGAAGCTCTCATTGCTGAAGACGACACGTCTCCATTCGTCCCTCCATTCACGCCTGTCGCGACACCACTGGAGGCGGGCTGCACGATGTTGGGGCGTGAGCGGAAGACGGCCTAACGGTGTGCGGGACCGTAGCCCAGCTTCATGGAGACGGTTGCGAATGGTCCTCGCCGATACCCCAGGAGCAACAGTGTCCCTAATTTGCTGGGAAGTGGCGGTGCGGTCCCCTACGGCACTGCGTAGGATCCTACGGTCTTGGCGTGCATCCGTGCGTTACTGCGGTCCAGTCCCAGGTCGACGGGCACGTGCACCTTCCGCCGACCACTGGCGACAACATCGATGTACTGTGGAGACCTCACGCCCCACGTGTTGAGCAATTCGGCGGTACGTCCACCCGGCCTCCCGCATGCCCACTATACGCCCTCGCTCAAAGTCCGTCAACTGCACATACGGTTCACGTCCACGCTGTCGCGGCATGCTACCAGTGTTAAAGACTGCGCTGGAGCTCCGTATGCCACGGCAAACTGGCTGACACTGACGGCGGCGGTGCACAAATGCTGCGCAGCTAGCGCCATTCGACAGCCAACACCACGGTTCCTGGTGTGTCCGCTGTGCAGTGCGTGTGATCATTGCTTGTACAGCCCTCTCGCAGTGTCCGGAGCAAGTATGGTGGGTCTGACACACCGGTGTCAATGTGTTCTTTTTTCCATTTCCAGGAGTGTACTTTTTACACTCATTTTGAAGAGGTAACATTCCTGACCAGTTTGCCTACAATGATGTCTTCTCTGTGATCCAGTTGATTATCAAATAGATAGTGGTAAGGATTTATATTAACCAAGGTGACACTTCAGAAATTTAAATTCCAGTCAAAGTAATTTATTGCACAATCATCACATGTGATCAGCTTATAGTTCATACTATTTACTACTTTTTGCATAATAAGGTTAGTAACCTACACAGAATCTTATCTATTTATATGAGAGGCTATTAACAAGGTTTCAACACTATTCTCACGATGAACATAGAACTAGTAGTGCAGAGACACTCTGACTGAACCTGACTATGGTTTGGCAGTGACTTGACTGCATACTTAACACAGACTGACTTCATTGGTGGTTCAGTGCCAAGACATACAGGAATTAGAGATATTAGTTGCCAGTGGGCATTGATTTATATCAACAAGGCAAGATGAAAATTTTTGCTAGAATGGGATTTCAACCCAGGTCTCCTGCTTACTAGGGAGATGCACTGACCAGTACATCATCTGGACACAGTGGTCATCACAACCATCCAGACTACCCTAGCACTTCTGCCCTCAAACCCAAATTCTCAACTTATACCTCACATTACTGATGTGGTAGCCTTGCTCATTAGTCTCATTATTCACAATATCTTGCCAATTCCCGTGAGAGTTTGAGCTCCATGTGTATCTGCACTGAAAGGACCATTGACCATCGTCACCTTAATTATATATATGTGGTGTCTGTTCTTTAGGACATGGCTGAAAGAAGAAACACAATTTTGATCTTGGTTTAGTGCTTTTGGTACTGACCATGATGCCTATTTAAAGACTTGTGTAAAAAATTTATACAAATTACGTACAAATGTTAAAATATGGATCACTTACATATTTAATAAAAACATAAATGACTTGAATTGTTGGCAGCATTTATATACATACAGAAATGAAGCTACTTTGTTTGACTATAGGCTATGTATTCTATAAAACGACATTATTATTGGTTTCTGTTTTTATTGGCGGATTTTTAGGCATCCACATCTCTCCTGCATTTTCTAATAGAGCCCACCAAGATTATTCTAGAAATAATGTCTTATATTTGAAATGTTTAATTAACTAACATGTTTCCACAGTCATAATATACATTATTATTGACAGAAAAATTAGGGCAAAAAATAGTAAAACTGAATTTCTGAATGTGAAACTTGAGCTTCTCCTACCATATAAAATGTTCAATCAACTTATGGGAATGCCTCTCGGTAATGTCTTCAACAACCACCAATATTTTGATGGGCCAACACCACACAATTTTCAAGGCATCTGAGTTGAAGACATCACCCGATTGCATTCCTGTAATTTGTTTGAAAATTTTTGCATGATTTACATTCTGCAATTTGAGCAATCCTTTGTTTATTATGATAACATTTCTGAATATCAGTATTCCCTAAACTACAAAATTTTGAAAGAAGGTGAAAGTGTTCCGTACATGGAACCAGGACATGCCTTTTAAATGATATATGTGAATCATGAATTAATGAGACCTGAATTTTAGGTGTATGTGGTTTTACTGAATCACAAATGTTGAATATTTTCTTAAGAAAATGTTTTTATAGAGAATATTTATATCATTGTATTCAGTCAAATGTAAGATACATATGGGATGGTCAACACATTACCATCCCTAATACAAAGTAGGAAACCCGATGGCGTTGAAAACAGGTTACAGTCATTTCAGAATGGATAAATACAGGTCATGTGTGGTTTTCAAGGAAATTTTACACCTTTCTTCCTTTAAAATAGTGGC
Source organism: Schistocerca americana (assembly GCF_021461395.2). Lineage (NCBI taxonomy): Eukaryota > Metazoa > Arthropoda > Insecta > Orthoptera > Acrididae > Schistocerca > Schistocerca americana. Next base: position 718,215,642 of record NC_060130.1, read on the forward strand.
AAGTTCAGGTAACTATGATGATGGCGTTATAGTGACCACACACTATTCTCTCCAAAGTATGCCATAAAGCCTCATTAATACTGAGATCTCGTGACTGTGGTAGCCAGGGGAGATGTGGCAATTCATCCTCATGCTCACAAAGCCTGTTCTGGATTATATGAACTGTGTGAACAGGGGTCACGCCATTTTGGAATCCAGCATCACCATTTGGGAATGAACATTGTACCATGTAATGGACCTAATCAGCCAAAATGATCACATAATCCTTGGCAGTAATGTAACATGAAATAGCATGATACGGCTGCCCAAATCATTACTAAACCCCCACCACATATCATTCTTGGGACATAAACTCAGCTAGAAGCTGTAAACAGTGTGAAACACGACCCATCCAATCAAATTACTTTTTTTTCCATTGCTCAATAGATCATGGCTTTGGCACCACGTTTTCTTGTTACAGGTATTTGCATCACTGATGAGTGGTTTTGAAATTTTCCAGCTCAACCTGCAGTTCTTTGCTTTTGGAGTTCCCTTTGTGTTGTTGTTGTTGTGGTGCTGACAGGGTTTGAAAGGGTGACATTCAGTTCTGCAGTGACTTTTGCAGCATTTGTACTGTTATTTTTCTTCTCAACCTTTTTCAATGACTGTCTGTCATGATCACTCAACACACACTTTTATCTGCATTGTGACTTAGTGGATGATTTGTATTCACTTTCCTTGTATGTAGTACAAATGTTCAGTATGGTTCCTCTCAAAACACCAAACACATTATCTCCCTTGGCTATAGGAGCACCCATCATACAAGAACCATCAACTTACCCACATCGGAATTCGATTAGCTCCAGCATAATGCACACACAACTACACAGAACACTGTTTTGACCATGACTGGCATGTGCAATGTATTGAAGACATTGCACAGCTGCCATTCATGGTCAGATAGAACAGTGTGACCTGCGGGCTTGGCTAGTATCTGTATTCATCTTCAATCATGTATTTCCGCAGTGTTTCCATATTTTTCTCCAACCCCTGTACTTCATGCAATAAGGATCAGAAAAAAACATTTTTAACTAATTCTGAATATGTATTAGATAATAAAAACTAATGAAAAAATAGTATAATATATCAGAGTAACTGAAACTATTCCACACTGCTTCGTTATAAGGGGGGACAATTTTATGAGCTAATGAGTGTACTCTGTATGCTGTCAGTGATGGACAGGTCTGAAGAGCACTCCACACTCATGTTGAGGAAAAACAGAACACATTGAACAAATAGAGATAAGATATTCATATTCACAGGACATGTACATTAGTATGTTCTACAGAAATGATTAGCATTTCAGTCACTTCAGTTCAGCCTGTGTCCTGTTTCCTAGTAGGCATATGGTCTGCCATGGGGCCTGATAACTTGTTCCAAGTGTGATGGTACTGATGTGTATAACGTGTGGGGCATCCTGTGGTATAGCAATACATGCTGCATTCACCTGATCCAAAGTTCTGTGGTGGTTGGCATTGGGTCACAGTGCTGCATTTCACCATATCCCACACATTTTCGATTGGTGACAAGTCTGGTGATCTAGCAGGCCAGGGCGAAAGGCTGACATCACATGACACCAAGAAGCACGTATTCATGCAGCAGCATGTGGTCATGCATTGTCTTGCTGAAAAATAGCATCTGGGGTGTTATGCAGAAAGGGTGTGGCTAATCACAGGATGTCATTCATGTCGGTCACACGGGTCACAGTGCCCTGGACACGCACCAAGTGCGATTTGTGGTTGTACCCAGTAGCACCCCACACCATAAGGCCTTAAAAATGAACACGTACAGTCTCAACCACAAGAAACTTTTTTTATGAAGTTATTGGTTTCAGTTTGGTTTAGACCATCTTCAGACCTCACACCATGCTGTTAGGTGATGGTAGTGAGTAGATCTGGTGCGACAACTCCACGTACGCAAACTGCTCAAATGTTCTCAAAAATAAGACCTTGAGTTGGCACTGTATGTCTTTTGTAAATGCAGTCACTGTGATGCCACTCATCCTATCTGTGGTGAAGCAAAATGTGGCCATCATTTTCAAACAGACCGAATCTGGATACATCCAGAAACACTATCTGATGCCATTCCTTTTCCCAGTGATGATGTTCCATACACCATTGCCATCTAACACGTTTCTGGACAATGCATACATAACCCATGCCATAATAAATGGACTGTCACCCTTGGTAGAGTATGATGTGTTCCACTGTTGCACCAGAGCTAAGGATAATGTGGATACATCCTGCAATGCCATTCAGATGAGGTGATGATCTTCTCAGTGGGGGGATCTGGGGTCTGAGTGATGTGACGTGATGCATCTCGTTGTGTTCTATGATCTTCTGTAAACCATTCTGCACACACCCATTGCACTGCAAAAACACTTCCCAATGAATGGCAATTTCCCTGATGGATGCATCACGTCCTCTCATTCCAATAATGTACCCTTTTTCAAACTCACTGATGATAAGGTTCATGCATATGTCTGCAAGGCATCTTGCACATCTGCTCAAGTCACACTGATCCATTACCTTCAATTTATAATGACTGCAGGCACATTTTACCAGTAGGTGGTGTTGTGGTATGATATCAGTATTGACCTCGAACCCATGCCCTACCCTGTGCTGCCACCACTTGTTTGCCGCCCTCAGACATCTTTCCTCATAGTCATCTCTGATGAGCTGATCTGCCCTGCACATCCTGTCCTCCAGTCATAGAAGTTTTGCCATAAGGCTCGGCCATGCCTGGTCTTGCCTCCTTGAGTGATACGGTTGTCCTTTCTCAGTGACAGTTCTGCATGTCTCTTGTTCTTCCAGGTCTGCTCTACATCTCATCTGGCTGCTGTCTCCACTGGCCATGTGTGATGCCACTTACACCTGCTGCCAGGAGCCCATTGTCATGGTCAGCCTTTCTGATGTGGACATCTCCTGCTCTGGGCTCCTCCCACTATTGACAATGAGGTGTCTGACATTCTTCTAGCACATTTTCCTTGATCTGTTGTGCCCAGAGTTCGCTGCTGCTATGTATTCTCCTGTGGTTCTTGCCTGGTTGGCCCCTTCAGTACCCTCACATCTCGGTGGCCACTGTTGGTTCAAACACTTGTCTTCCATCAGCCACTGGTGCCCTGCTGCTGCCCTCACGGCCAGCCAGCATCGACACAACAGGCATGCATTGTGGCCTCCGTGTCAGGCACCTGCTGTGACATGTTCCCACACTACCAGCACTCTTGCCACCAGCCCCAGTGCCTCCTTGGTTTCCATCACTATCAGCAGCCTTCACACCTCCGGCTGCAAACCAAAGGCTAAGATTCACTGGCCCACTCGCTGCCATCTCACACAACGCTGGCCCACTCACTGCAGGTCCACATGCTAATGGCCTGCTTGTGCTGTTGGCCTTCCCCTCGCATTTACTGTGCCATCAGATCCAGCCTCATGCATGTCAGCTTCTTCTCAGTCCAATGGTGGCATATCTTTCTTTTTCTGTTGACTTTGCTGTCTGCTCCTTGTCTCCTCTGGACACATGGTTCTTCCTTCTGCCATCCTTCCTGTCTGTTGCTGGCATTCTGCCACTGTCCTCTGGGCCCTGATTCCTACCCCAGATGTCTTCTCTTCTGCAAGTGTCTCTCACTTGTCTCATGCATTGGGATTCTTCTTTCCTGACAGGCACCTTCATCTTGACCCAACTCTGCACCATTCCACACTGGCTGTGGGTCCCAGTCTTCTCCGATTTTGGTTCCTTCCTATGTTCTCCAGCAGAGTTCCAGGCTTTGGAACCCTCGCCCCCCCCCCCCCCCCCACCCCCGCCATCCTCTCCACCAGGCCCTCCATTGGCCTTTGTTGGCACTCCTATTCCCTGGACCACTTCTCCTGGGTGGCTTCTCCTTTGTGGGGAAGATGAGTGCAGTATATTTGCAACTGATGACTGAAATCTCTAATGAAAAAATAATACTACAGTTGCTGAGAATAACAGCTATGAATAAAATAATAACTGCTGCAGTACTGAGGGTGTTACATTTGTCATTAGTAGCCACTGTCTACAAAGCAAGATGGCTTTGCCATCTCCTCCAAAGGGGGGAGGAATATGGCATATGCTTGGTCCCTCATGATCCAGCCACACATCACACCAACAGAGTGCTGTGGCTTGCCACCCCTGTCAGATGCCTGCAAGCTAGCACTGCTCCTCACAGCCTGCAAAAACTGCTGCAGCTTTATTTTTCTTTTTTTTTCTTTCTTTTCCATGATAAATTTCAGTCATCAGCTGCAAATAAATTTTACTATTCTTGTATCATCATAATAAAAGTTATTTGCAACTGATGACTGAAATCTCTAATGAAAAAATAATACTACAGTTGCTGAGAATAACAGCTATGAATAAAATAATAACTGCTGCAGTACTGAGGGTGTTACATTTGTCATTACTACCCAGTACTAGCCAGTAATAGGTTGCATATGTGAGCCAAGTGACACAAGACAACTTCCTGGTACTCTTTCGCTGGGTAGCCTTTACAGTACACTGCCCAGCAGCTTGCTAGCTAGTGCAAGTTCCAGCCTGGACATTGACTTTAGAATTCTGAAGTATAGTATATTTCACCAAGTGCAGTATATGACTTTAGAACCTTGGACATAATCAGTGCAGCCTACATAGACCATGCCTACAACAGTGTTTCTCAACAGTGCCAGACTGAGTGCCCAACTTGCACCTTCAAGAACTGTATTGTATTAGTGACTTTCTTTCAGTAGATCAGGACAATCTTTACATTGTCTTCACCAGGAAGCTGTTTCTGTTGCTGATGTTATTGTCTGTTTTTCTGTAGTAGTAAAATTCTATTGTTCTTGGCTGTCTGGGTATCCCACAATGGGATACTTCAGTAAGTGTGTTGTGACCCCTGTTGTTCATGTTTTTCATTAATCATCTTGCAGGCAATATTAATAGTGACTTTAGACTTTTTGCAGATGATCAGTTATCTATAATGAAGTATTGTCTGAGAAAATCTGTACAATGGAACATACTTTCTGCTGTACATTTCACAGTGGTTTGCAGAGTGTAGATATAGATGACAGCCTCTTAGCCCAACCTTTTCATTGGGGCATCTAGAGGAAGCCTTCATAGTCCTAGTTTCTCCAACCTACTGTCAAGCAAGTTTCAGTGCAGCCCAAGTTATGATAAAGTTTTATTATGAAGTTTTCAGTTTGAAACTTCCCACATGATGCTCTTCTCTCATTGGCCATCCCATGGGTGCTTCCCTCTCCCCACCCCCCACCCCATTAATGTTAGCATCAATTATATTATGTATGGCCCAGGTAAGCTAAAAGGTTGTTGGACACCCCTGCCCTGTTCTCTTTCCTTCACAACTTAACTTCAACACTTCCTGTCCCATTCACTGGATCTGGTCCTCCTCAATCCAACATTCCACCTTCCTGGATGATAACCATCATCTCTCTCGTGGCTCTGTCTGTACTTCCATCTGTATCAAGCCAACTGAGCATCAGCTGTCATCAGCTGTTTGGCACATCTGCAGTGACAAGAAATCGCTTGTCCAGTATGCTGAAGGTTTCACTAAGGCCATCACCAACAGGCACTATCCTCCATATGTAGTCAGCATACAAGTTTCCTGTACTACATCCTAACACACCCTTAAGAAGCAGCTCGAGAAATTTCCCCTGTGCTTGTGATTGAGAGAAACATGTTTTAAACTTACTGATGTCACTCTGTTATGGGGCTATACTATACACTGCAAGGATGTCCAAACGTAAAAGGACCAAGGGAGGGGTAGCTATGTTTCTCAATAACACACACCACTCCTCTGCTCTATCCCTGGGACTGACCTGCAAGCAGTTGCAGTTGCAATTGGAGTTCATGTGGGTCAAAAAATCACTGCATGGTCTCTGTATTTACACCAGAAGAAGTGATAGATTCTGTGGCATTCATAGATCCTATAGACCATATCCTCCAACCATTTCTCTTAGTGGGTGACTTCAATGCCCATAATGTATCATGGAGCCCAAACTCTGCTTGCCCCAGGAGTTAAGTTTTAGAGAGCCTCATGATGTGTCAGGAACTGTGCAACCTCAACATGGACAAGCCTACTCATTTCAATACTGCTACTGAATCATCCTTGGCCATAGACCTCTCTTTCTGTTCACTAGCTCTTGCAGATTCTACTCAGTGGGAAGTTACTGATAACCACTTCCCACTCTGGATTCATCTACCAGATGGGGCCACCCTTTAAAGGAAACCACCAGCAGATCCATCTAGAAATTGTTCAGCCATCTAGCTGTGTTTGAACACTGAGGCAGTCTACAGGAATGGGTGTTCCACCATGAAGCTGACTTATCCATTCTGAAGCCATCAGGTCATCATAGAAGAAGGCAGCCTGCACCTTGGTGGACTGATCCGTATCACTCAGAAATTCAGGTCAGCAGAAAACCTCACAGCCTTTTGAGTAGCAATATCTAAAACTCAACACATAATCAAGGAAATAAAAAAACGTCATGAGACACTTTCCTGGAATCTGTCAACCACTGCACTTGTTCCATGAAAGTATGGGAAGCCATCAAAAGGATTTCTGGTAAATGCAGTTGATTACCTACAGCAGTGGTGCTGCAGAAGGGTTGTCTCCAAATAATACACAGTATTTTAACAGTATTGCAGAATAGGTTCAATACAATAATACACAGTATTTTAAAGTACTGCAGAATAAGTTCACTTTAGTTGGTTAGCATTATGATACATTAAAAAGGCTTTATTACCAATACAATAAATCATAAAGTGATGTATAAGTATTGCTTACCAAATACATAGGCAAATCGTTTCCTCAAACCTTCATTAGCACATCTGGCCAAGCTGGAGCCAATGAGCTCATAATACTCAGATGCTTAAAAATTGATGCAAATTCTTATAACATCAATAATTTAAAAATTATCAGATATATTGGACCTATATAATCTTAAAAATGTAGTGCATCAGACACCAGAATAATAGGGCCATCATCTAGTGGAACACAGTACACCCATATGCCACTTCACGGCCTTGATAAGGTCTGTAAACGTTGGCCATAAAGTGAAAACTTGTATCACAAACCAATAATTTTGATGCAAACCCACACAGATTTAAATGGATCTGTTCCAGATTTCCTTTATAAAATAATGTAGTCTTTAGTTCATGAAGCATATATATTTATATCAAAATGAAAATGCAAGACAATGTAATAATAAAAAGAAATCCAAAAAATAAACATAAATTTAAAAATGAAAGAAATTGTATACACATATTTATACATGTAATAAAAAACATGTTCAGAAACTGTTTTAATCTAATGATGAACATTAACATGAATAATTGCTAAGCTATAGTAAATACTTTGACATGTCCAATATCCTTGTAAAAAGAGATCTACAGATGAAATTTACAGATGACTACAGCTGCTACTACTACTACTACTACTACTACTACTACTATAATATTCTGCCATCCTCACTTTCCACTTTTCCCAGTTTAAAATATTGATCCAAAGTTTATAACGTTCACCTGCATTATTTCTTCATTGATAGTCCTCACTGTCAAACACTGCATTGTTATACTGGATGAAAAATGGGGGATGGAAGTTCAACACTGACTACTGTAAATGATGAAGCCAACAGTTGCACAATTGTGTTTCACAGTTCTTTACTTAAATTCACAACCCCCAACATTACACTATTACATGGGCAGTTCACTATGGGTTAACTTTTGATAAGCATCATTAATAGTTTGCAAGCAAATGTCAGCATACTACTACAATAGTTTGCTGTTGAACATGTATGAGCAGTAAATACCTAACCATACGGTTTGCTATTTCTCAAATAAGTTGAATAGACACTGTCATTGTTTTAACACATGTCCAACTTATGTTACACTAATTCCACCATCAAGTTAATGCATTATTGTTACATTAACTGATACACACTTCCCACCTAAAAATCAGCTGTGGACTGACTGTCTCGAGAACGAAATTTGGGCCTTTGTATATCCTCACACTAATAGGCACTGGAACTACACATTGTTAGATGTTTAGTTTCGGAAATTACAATTAAAATATAACTCATTCAATTAACTAAATACATTAAAAATTTATTCTTTTTAACAGTTTCTTCTACCACAAAGGTTAGGCCAAATTATTTTTTTAAATAATGAAATTAACTGGCAGAGTTACGCAGACAATACTTTTGACAAACCTAGTAATGATTTCGGAATTAATTAAGGGTTGGCTTTGCTATTATGTATTTGAATGGAGCCAAATAGCTACTTTGAGAATCCTAGTAGTCCTTCCTTCAATTGTTTATAATTAGTGCAGAATTTATATTTGTTTACAAGTTGACAGTCAAATCTAAGTCATGAAACAGTTACTGATTTCACCCTATAACAAAATATATTAACTAGGAATAGTCAAAATAAATTAGGAAATTGATTACATACACAAAACTAAGCAGAAAATTAGATCTGATTCTATATTTCTTAAGACTGAAGGCCAGCCTTTCTCTTTTATGGAAATGCAGATTATACTCATGTATGTTAATGGTAATGAAGCAACATAGAAAAAATGAGTTTAAGGTGGCAGATGGCAAAACAAGGGAATAAGAAAAAAGATCCCAGCTTGCTTTGGCACAAGTTGTCTGCTTCATCTTGCTTTATGTCTCTTTCAGAACTGTTCTGTAACAGCTCTGCTCCAGCCAGTAGATCATGGTGCAATAACAACTTTTAAGTGTTATTATTTATTCAGACATTTATGTGAACTTATGCACAAAACCAACGATGACTCTTCAATGAAACAGTTTTGAAAACAATACATCATAAGGGATGCCATAGACAATGTAAGCTGAATCATAGAAGGATGTAAAGTCAACCACACTGAACCAAGTTTAGAAAAATATCTGGCCAGTACGCATAAAAACTAATGAATGTGATTTTGATTCTTTTTCTGAAATTTGACAAGAAATACTAAACTTAGGAAGCCATCTTGGTTTTTAAGATTTGGAGGAAGGTGATTTGATTGACCTCCTAGATGCTGACAGACAACCTGCTTCAAACAAGGGCTGGTACAGTCAGAAATCGAATAAACAGATTCAGTTAGAAACCAAATGAGTATGTGTTGAAGATACAGAACCATGGAGTGCTGTGTGCCAACAGCTAACCACAGAAAACTTGTCAATGGTGCTTTCTTATTCTGAGCAAGGATTAAACATCCTTTTTCAAAATTATCCCAATGAAGAATGCAGCTCTAAAGTGTCTTGAGAAGTAAACTCAGCCATTGCCTGTTACAGAACATGATTCCCTCCAGCACCACTTCAGACATTAGTTTAGCCCCTGTCACATTGTGTTGTACCACTTCTGCATGCTTGTGGGGACGCTACACAATATTAGTAAGGTGTACCAGTTTCTTTGGCTCTTCAGTGTATTCAGGATACACTCACGAAATGGTCATATTGGAAAATCCGCATTTCATTGATACCTCAGAGATGCTGTGTCCAATTTCTCGTGCATTCAGACTCACTTATATCTTGATAAACAGCCATTGTAGCAGCAGTAAATGATCTGACAACTGCGCCCAAAACTTGTTTTCTTACATAGGCATTGCCGTGTGCAGTGCCATATTCTGCCTGTTTACGTATCCCTGTATTTGAATACACATGCCTATACCAGTTTCTTTGGCACTTCAGTGTTTATGAGGAATATAAACTGCAGTATTTAGTTAAAATATTTGCAGATCATAACTACAGGACTATAACATTCACACAGATAAGAAAGTCAGTAAATGAGGTCATCTTTACAGCATGTATAAAACTCTTCCAGTGCATAAAATACTTTATATGTTAGCCACTTCTTTATAACATTTTTAAAAGCAAATAATGGAACATCATATGACTGTGAAGCCAATGAATTAAAAAAGCTTAACTCCTACATACTGGCAGCTGTTAATTCTATTCTCATGCCTAGTTGCTGGTGTGTCTATGTTTTCTTTATGTTATGTGTCATGTAGGTGAATTGACTTTCTTAGGGTACATTTATGTTGGTTTCTTTTTATGTGTAATAAACAACTGAATATAAATAATGATAGGATAGTCAGTATTTTCAGCTTTTTAAAATGCACTCTGCATGTATCCCTACTATCAGAAATTCTTAAGGTGCACCTGGTGACCTTTTCTTGCCAAATAAAAGATTATCTTTTTCTGCAGGTGAGTTACCCCACAGTAATACTCAATATATTAAGTGTTTATGGAAGAAGGCATCATATGAAGCAAGGAAAATATTATCACTAACACAAGTTCTATGTTTGCCCAGTAAATAAGTGACACTTGCTAGCTTTGTCCATATATAATTCATTTGTATGTATCTTCCAAGCTAATCTTGACTCAAGATGAATACCCAGGAGCTTTCCTGATTCATTATCTTTTTCTATATTACATAGACTGAAGAGAAGATTTATGGTTTTGCTAGGATTGATTCTTAATGCTCTGAATTCAAAACAATCATTAGTTGCTCTTAATAATTGTTCTTCACTTTGTGGTTTTAATGTATTTAAGTCCTTACCTGCAATTATCAAAGAACTATCACCTGCATAAAGAACTGATTTACATTTTACCACATCTGGAATATCATTAACACAAATGATAAATTACAAAGGTCCCAGTACAGATCCCTGTGAAACAGCTCTTGTGATTTTTAGTGCCCCTGATCTTAAGCTGTTGAGGTCCACCATCTGATTTCTACTATTCAAGTAAAATTCAGTGAGAGGAAGTACTTTGCTTCTCATGCCATACTGCCAAAGCTTTCAAAATAAAATTTTGTTATTCACCAAATCAAAAGTCTTACTAAGATTCACAAGTGTAGGATGAGCAGATAATCTGTGTTCAGAAGAGTTTGATATAAGTAATACAATATTTTTGATTGCCTTAACTGTAGACAGACCTGGCCTGAATCCATATTGAGATTCTGACAAAAATCCATGACAAGTTAAATGCACAGAAATTTCTAACTGCATAAAATAATTTACTATTTTTGACATTACAGGTACAAGGAATATAGGACAGAAATTATTAGGGCTTGCTTGCAACCTTCTAGTGTAAGGGCAAAACAACTGTTATTTTTAGGCAGGGTGGAAAGCAACCCTCTCCAAACATCCAATCAATTACTCAGTGTGCACAGAGAAGGGTGCTATTATGTCTGCTATCTTTTTAATAATGTATTTGGATAAGCCATAATAATCTCCATTTTTGAATTGAAGGGCTCGGAGAGATACAGTCATAAGCCACAACTTTCGAGAAATTGTGTTTTTCATGTTGCGGCATTCTTAACAATGTCTTCTTCACAATGTGTTGAAAAAGTTCCATGTTACTGCAACAGATGGCAGGCTATGATGGAGTGCAGCTCTATGCTGTTCCATCTGGTGGTAATTTCAGAAGATACATAGTCACAAGCCACGGCAAAATGGCAGGTGGGTCAGGAACATCTGAGGCGTCTTTGGGTCTTCAATGCATATTTGACACAGACAATAGTGGAAGTTAAGAGCTTTACCCTTTGGATCCTGACAGTGATGAATCTTGGCATCCAACGAGCAGCAGTTCCAGCTCAGATGATGCTTCGGTAAGTATATAAAACGGTTTATTTCTGGTGATTAATTTCCTGTGGCTTGTGACTTTGTTTCTCTCAACATTGCCAACGCATTTGACAGCCATCCTGTGTGTTAATGATGAAACTTGATGGGCACATTTATATTACTGCTTAATGGTGCAATAATGTAGTTTCAAAAGCAAAAGATGTGTAAAAAATATTTTAGTGAAACTTAATGTTTTGTGTGGCTTATGCCTATGTCTCACGCAAATTCTTAGACTATTTTGCTCTTCATATTATAGCTTGAAATAAGTGGAATAAACGATGAATCACCTGAAAAACCAAAGCCTTCATGGAAAAGAAAGCGAAATATTGATCAGTGGAAGAAAAATAAAGCAAAACGTTGACAAAATGCTAGTCAGCAGTATAAGTCTTTAAAAACCCACAAGAGTGTTCAGGCCGCTGCTATAGGAAGTCCCTGTACTTGTTTAAATAAATGCTTCACAAAACTGCTTGGAGAGGAAGAAAACATTTTTCATTCATTTTGGGACATATGAAACTTTAATGCCCAGTATACTTACCTGATGAGCTGTATGAAAATGGAACCTGAAAAATGGAGGTTTGTTCACTATTTAAATACAAATGGTTTAATATTTTGTATATTTATTTCATTTTGGTATATTTGTCATAATTTCTTTCAAAGCAATCCAAAAAAGATTTCCAGGAAAATATCATCCAGGGATGTAACATTTTCTTACAATGTGAGGGTATGTGGAATAGAAGTCATGATCTGCAAGGAAGCTTTCCCAAGGGTTCATGGGTTACAGATACATGCACGAAGAGTGAGAAATTGGCAACATCAAATGAAGCAGGGATTTGCAGTGCCAAAAGAAGATGGAAGAGGCTTGTATGTTACTCTGTGCTATAAGTTAGGGATGTACTCAAACTGAGTAGTATACAAATATTTCTATTAGAAAGAGGATATAACCTCACCTTTCTTTTTCTTTCAGGAAAACATGTAAACTACCCACATAAATTTCAAGACGAAGCTTTACAAAGTGTTAGAGAATTTCTCAACGCCATACCAAAATATAACAGTCATTACAGTAGGCAACAGAACCCCAATAAAGTGTATTTGGATTGTTATCTCACAATTGCTTCCTTATTTCGAGATAAATACTCAGAATACTGCAGTATCTGAAAGTAAATTCAGAGAAATTTTCGTATCTGAATTTAACATAGGCTTCAAACTACCAAAAAGTGACACCTGTTCAAAATGTGATGCATTTATAATTGCAATAAATAACCCAGATTTATGTGCAGAAGAAGTCACAGAGAAGAAACAACAATATGAACTGCATCTCAAAAAGGCTGACAGAGGACAAAATATGATTGCGTCTTTAACTGCTCTGGCTAAAGAAAATTCGAAAGAGCATCATGTGATAGCAATGGACATGCAGCAAACGTTCCCCACACCTAAGCTAACAGTTGCTCCAGCATTTTACAAGAGGAAAATATGGTCATACAACTACGGCATCCACAACTGTGGATCAAATAAGGGTTATATCTTTCTGTGGAGTGAGAAAGATGGAGGATGGGGTTCAGATGAGGTTGGGAGCTGCTTATTGAAGTACTTGGAGATAACTAATCCTCAGACAAAACATCTCCACATAATCATAGACAACTGCAAGGGTCAGGCAAAGCATTGGACTATTATTGCTTCGGAAAGGTCCCTTGTTGCTACCAAAAGATTTGATTCTCTCCAGCATTACTTCCCCGTGGTAGGTCACACCATGCTACGCCGCGATCATGATTTTGGTCGCATTGAAAGGTATGCAAGAAACAGACATCCAATAGTGTACATTTCAGATTAATGGGCAGAAGTACTAAAATCTGCGAGTCCAAAACATTTCATTGTAACTAAAATGGAAAGAGAAGGCTTCAGAAGTTTGGAAAGCCTGGAGACATAGATCTCAAAACGTACAGAATCCGCGTTTGGAGATCCCCACCATTTCAGTAAAGCTACTCACTTTAAGTTTGAGTCTGAAGATCCCTTCAAGCTAAGTGTAAAGCACTCTTATTCAGACATAGGAGCTTTCATGTCAGTGGATATTTGTGTCAACAAGAAATGAAGGCTAGTTGAATCAAAACCATATCACATGCCAATAAAGAACAGAAAGCCACTACCAATTAACCAGAAAAATATTGATGATGTACTGTCTCTTATGCCATACATACCTGCAGCAAATCAAGATTTCTTTCGGTCATGTACTGGAAATAACGTGTACATTGATGAGGTAGAGGAACTTCCTTGATGTAACTGTATCAATGAAAAAGTAATTTATTCATCTCAGATACCTGATATGTATATATTAATGTGTAAAAATTATATATTCTGCTTGCTGTGTAAGAGGAGTTAAAATAACTCCTTACAAATTCATACTTTATGTTTTAAACAATTTTTTGGGAGATATAGTCATAAGCCACCGTTGACTACTTCTTAATTAGAATCATTCTAAAATTAATATTTTATAGCATTCAGGGAGTTGACAATTTAACAACATGCTTTGCAAGTATTAAGCAAGTGTTTGCAGTAGAAATAAGGTTTCTATTTTGTATTTAACATTTTCAGACCTCCGTGGAACTTTAAACTCGCTGTATCTCAAAACTAGTTCTATGTGGCTTATGACTATATCTCTCCGACCCCTACAATTGCTTAATTTTGCTATACATTTCTTGGTTTCTTAGACCTTAATTGTTGACCATTTATCAATTTTTGTTACATTTTGTGTGTGTTTCAGGAGTACATTTCTAAATTGAAAGCTTTGTTCACTTTCACATTTTTGAGAGACACCTAAACTTGAGCTAGGTACATTTGAGGCATTGACAAAAAAGTCATAAATTCATCAGGTGTAATACTGACATCACTTGAAAGATTTTTATGGTTCTTGCTTTTACCTATTTCAGCCTTCACAACCTTCCAGGCAGCTTTGCTCTTATTATGGGCATTACTAATATATTCATCATTTACTTGGCATTTGGCCCATTTAATCTCAGCCCTGTATTTAGTTTTTATTTTTATGTTCTTCACTTTATAACAGTTCTTTGATTTATCATAGTAAATTATGATTAAAGATCTAAGTTTTTGTAATTTAGGTGTGAAGCATTGATGTACAGATGTCTGTAAATGCTTTATTGCTGAAGATCTGCATCTTTTAGCTATTCTGGAAGAACATTGTTTAAGTGTATCAGAAAGTGCAGTAATAAATTGGTTAAAGACATCATCAATATTGACACAGTCAGAGATTATTGCTTGCTATTTCATCATTTGTTGCTTGGTCCTGTAGTCACATTTGTGTAATTAATTATCCTGATTTGTTCAGTCTACCTACAAACAGTTTGAGTATTATTAACCATATGTTTTAGTAAGATGCCTTTATGGTCAGATAAGAAGTGGGTATCAAACAATTTCACCTCAAAACTGCATTTAGTTATGACATCATTGAAACACGAGTACTGTCTTGTTGGGTTATCAGTAGCACAGAACATGTCATGTGAACTTAACATATTAAGAAAATTGAGATGTTTTGAAGTCCTGGTTCTAGTATCAATGTCGACATCCTCCAAGATAAAAAAAAAATGTTATGCTTAGTCTATTTTTCTAACATTATGATCAGTTTTTCTAGTGTCTCGATGAGTAATTCAGTGCTACTATCTGGGATAAAATACAATGATACAATAATAAGTTTTAGGCAGGGCAGTATTGTAGCAGCAGCTTCAAAAAGTGGTCCATCAAGTTACCGAAGTGGGCTCTGAGGTTAGAACTACTCTCATGTAGCAACAAAAAGTATATCTTGGGTGTTATTTTTTTCAGTAAAATACTATCTAATAGTGAGGCAGTGTGTTCAATGCCAAGACCTTGGTCATCTGGCAAAACATTGTGAAAAACAGGTAGTAGTTTGTGGACACCCTGAGGAAGAACGCCGTATCAGACAATAAAGCAGTAAAGTCAAACAAGTGGCTTGGAGGAGGAGGGACACTGAAAGAGTGAGGAACTTCTTGTGAAATGTGAGAAATAAGTACCATAGAAAAAGCATATGACAGACTGAAGCAGAACTTCATGTTCCAATGAAAAAGCAGGAGAGAAGGTTATGGTGAAAATTCATAACTATGTGGTATAAGAGAGAAGCACAATCACAGGCAGATGTAGGAGTGACATATGATGTAAGTGAGGAGGATTTTTTGACACAAACTGCACAGCTGTATTTAGAATATGACAGCACACATCCTGAGGAAAATACTGTGCAGCCTACAGAAGTAAAAGAAGATTTGCCAATGCAGAATATGACTCTGCAACAAAAACATTACAAGACTCAGAGCCAATTCATACAGGAAGCAAACACATACTACAGAGAAGTGGGCGAGAGAACACAGACAGAACAGATCTACAATAAATTTATGAAGGCATAGAGAACGTGATACAGTCCATTTGGCTGGAAGAGTGGATGATGCTTACACAGCATTAAGACATATGCTAAGGAATATGTACACAAGCACTCCGTCATCAGGCCCACCGGGACCAACCGACCTCTATGTCATCCTCAGCTGAGAATGCGGATAGGAGGGGCGTGTGGTCAGCACACCGCTCTCCTGGTCATTATGATTTTTTGACTGGAGCCACTACTATTCCGTCGAGTAGCTCCTCAATTGGCATCACGAGGCTGAGTGCACCCCAAAAAATGGCAACAGTGCATGGCGGCCCAGATGCTCACCCATCCAAGTGCCAGCCACACCCAACAGTACTTAACTTGGGTGATCTGACGGGAACTGGTGTATCCACTGTGGCAAGGCTGTTGCCTGATATGTACCCAAAAGGAGAGAATATTACTTTTTCTGTACCTGATCTTATAGACAGAATCCATCTCAAAGTGAACAATCTATCAGTAGAAGTGGGAGAACTGTAGAAGCTATTAAAACAAATTTCTGCCACAAGAAAGGAGTTATTTTCCTCAGATACATTATTTGAGAACTTTGTGATGATGCATGGTCTTACAGCATGGGATTACAGATGAGAGTGGCAAGTGTGTCTAATATATACCCACCATCTCTAATGGAGATAAAAATAGGACAATTTAATGCCATGAGATGTGCCAGCATATTGCATGAGACTAGAAGAGTGGCAGTGTATTGTGTCTCCAAGAATCGTACACTAAGGCAGGAAAGGTTCCCAGTATGCCAATAACTGCCCAGATATTCACCCAAGGGCAACGTCCTGTGACATCAATAATAGTATTTAACAAAGGTATAGCAGTGACAAAAGTATCACACAGTGACAAAAGTATCACAATATTGTTCAGAGCATGTAATATGCACGGAAATTTTAACCAGAAAGGAGAGTTGCTTCCTGGTTTCCATGCGTTTTCACTTTAGTGATGAGATCAATGAGTATCTGATTAGTCACCTAGGATGAATTAAGCCTCTTGTGTACTACACTGATGCAAGTGTGAAATCAGTACTGTGGTAGAGCTACCTGACTGATGACCATGGAAGGCAACTAGAAGAAGGGATTGTAGAACTCAACCTACAGGTATTGCCTACAATTTGCAATCCATCAGCTTACGAGGGAAGGGTTGGAGGAATGTCAGATATAGATGTCACTCATGCAAATACAGCAGCGGTGTGCCATGTGAAAGGCTGGAAGGTTGAGAGTGGAATGAAATTGAGTGATTGTAATTTCGTACACTATACCACCACTGGAAGGGAAATCCAAGACATCATAGAAAATATTCGCATAAGCCACAATTCAGCATCAAGAACTGAGAATGTCCAGGAAATTCATTGCTGGGTGATGTTGTATATGTTAAAGTGCAAGGACTTACACTGGCCATACACAGAGCAATTGAGGCATCAATACCTAACAGGAGAGGTCCTCCTGTTAGGAGGAATCTGGACCTAGGTGCTGCAGAAATTAAGATTGACACAATAAGAAGTTGTACCAGAGCAGCAAGATGCAAGAAGAAAGAATCTGAAGGCTGCAGAGATACAGGACTGTTAAACAATGTTTAAGGAGGAGTTATGGAAAATAAAAATGGAATGATGGAAGAAATCTGCACAGACAAACTTAGAAACCAAACCCAGGAGTATATCATACAACATAGTCTGTGAGAAAATATGATCACCAACAGTATTATCCATGCTCAAACAGAATGATTGGATGGTAACAGAAAGTTGGTAACAGTCCATGCCCCACTAATGGAAACACTGCTTCCTGATGACAGAGGAGAAGATAAGACAGAAGATCAGTGTGGGTCATGAAAAGTGTTATGGGAAGACTATAGAAAGAACAAGCTTGTGTATTACCCCTTCACACAAGAAGAAATTAGGCAAGTAATTTTAAGATTGAAAAAGAAGTAATCTCCAGGACCAGATGGGATCCTGACCGAAGGAATACAAGCCTTGGGTGACCAATTAGATAGTTATTTGTGTGAACTATATAACAAGTGCCTATTCCAAGGAAGGGTCCCTGAACTGTGGAAGAATACTGAAGTGGTGATAATTAATAAAGGGCAAGACAAGGATCTGAAGATAGCCAAATACTATAGGCCAATTTGTCTTTTGAATGTTCTTGGCAAGATACTTGAAAAACTATTATGCAAGAGATTACAAGGTCATAGACTGCTATGCTGGGTGATCCCTCACAAGTATGGTTTTAGAAGAGTCAAGTCAACTGAAGACACAATTAATAAGACGATCTCACTGGCAACAGATATACATTCTACATATACTCTAGCAATGATGATCAATATTGCTGGTGCTTTCAATGACCTATGGTCTTCATCTTTCTTTGGTCATCTTAGAGACTTGGAGTGTCCAGAGGCATTGTCCAACTACCTGATAGACTATTGCCATGAGGGGCATGCTTCTCTAATATTCCCATGAGAAGAAATAATGAAGACTGATGTGTTGGCAAATGTGCCAACACATTGTAGATAGAGTAGGCCGAAATGCACGCTATCTAACGCAGACGGGCGTGAATTCTGGAACAGGATAAGTAGTGAATTCTAATAAGAAAAGTATGCAGCTCCTCGAATACTTATCTTTTAATTCCTCATTGGTTAACAACGTTCTTGATGAGACATTTCATACGATAACTATCAAACTATGTAAGGCTAATGGCGCCTTGCTAGGTCGTAGCCATGGACTTAGATAAAGGCTATTCTAACTGTCTCTCGGCAAATGAGAGAAGGCTTCGTCAGTGTAGTCGCTAGCAATGTCGTCGTACAACTGGGGCGAGTGCTAGTCCGTATCTCGAGACCTGCCTTGTGGTGGCACTCGGTCTGTGATCACACAGTGGCGACACGTGGGTCCGACATGTACTAAATGGACCGCGGCCGATTTAAGCTACCACCTAGCAAGTGTGGTGTCTGGCGGTGACACCACATTCCTCCCCCGCAAATCAGCGAACGGTCGTATTATAAGGCTTCTGCCCGCCGTGGGGAGGACCCCATGTTGACGTATGCGATGAGGTGGGGAGCCTAACAACACGCGAGGCTGTGCCACCCGCACCCGGCCATTCGGTCCGAGGGGAGCTAGGAAACGCCTGAAAACCTAGTCCAGGGTGCACGCCAACATGAGGTGTATGCGCCCGTAAAGAGTCAGGAGGGGCCGAAGGGTCGACCTCCATTGCGTCGGGGTATCCGACGCGCGATGACGTCATGTGGTCCGAAGCGGGCAAGAGGTCCATGGCGGAGAACAGCTGGTCCTGGGAAGCGATCGGCGGCGTGTGACCCAGGGAGGCGCTTGACGGCTGCAGCGAAGCGTCGAATGCGGGCGGCGCCGGCGGGAGAACAGGCGGCAGCGGCTGCGGTGGCGCGTCACCATGGGGCAAAATGGAAGGCATCGTCGGTAACACCTGGGGATGAGGCGAGCCAGTAGATGGGTCCCCAGGGCGCTGACCGGATGGCACCGTCACTGAAAGCAGACGGGGAGCGGCAGAACCCATGCGACAACAGAGGCGCAGGTGATTGAGATGCCGATGCACCTCACCAGAGGCCCCCAAAACCAAATACATCGCGCGGCCGAGGCAGCGAAGAATGCGCCCTGCGAGCCAACGCCGTGAACCTCGATAGTTGCAATAGAATACAACGTCGCCTGGAACAAAAGCAGGAGTCTGCCGCTGTACAGGAACCTGATGCGGCGGATGCAGCAAAGACATCAAGGTTCGATGAGGACAACCGTGGAGCAACTCAGCCGGCGAGCGACCATCTCGGGGCTGAGAGCGATATGAAGACAAAAAGAGCAACAATGCATCCTCCCGAGAATGTGATTCTTTCAACTTCAACATCTGTGACTTGAAAGTCCGGACCAATCGTTCAGTGGCACCGTTTGACTGAGGCGAAAACGGCGCGGAAGTCAGATGTTGAATACCATTGGCCTGGCAGAATGACTGAAATTCTGCGGACATGAATTGTGGGCCATTGTCGGAAACAATAGTCTGCGGAAGACCTTCCATGCAAAAGATAGCAGACAACGCTTGGATGGTGGCAGTTGACATCATGGAAGACATCCAGACAACAAAAGGAAAATTACTGAAGGCATCTACCAGAACCAACCATCGAGCATTCCAGAATGGACCAGCAAAATCTATGTGCAAGCGTTGCCAAGGGGAAGTGGCCTTTGGCCATGCAAAGACTTTCCGCGGTGGTGCGGATTGTTGTTCGGCACACGCCATGCAAGAAGAACACATATTCGTAATCGCAGCATCGATTCCGAACCAAGTACAGTGCTGACGAGCAAGTTGTTTCGTTCGCACTATACCCCAATCTCCTTGGTGAAGAAGCCGTAAAACAGAGGACTGTAACGAACGTGGGACCACAACTCTGGACTGATCATTATCAGAACGCAACAACAAAACACCACGTCGAACAAAAAGTCTCTCCTTGTGAGCAAAGAATCGGCGAACCAACGGATCCTCGATCCGAGACTTTGACAAAGGCCATTGCGTAGCAACAAAACGCAAAACGGTAGCAAGGACAGGGACAGCAGCCGTGGCTGTAGCTACACGACGAAAATCAATCGGAAACGATTCGACCACTTCATCGGTTTCCGCATCAATGAACATGCAAGCAAGTTTGGAAGAATTGAATGCTCTATCCTCAGCAACAGGCAAATGGGACAACGCATCGGCGTTTCCGTGCTTAGCAGTGGACCGATACAAGATATCGTAGCGGTACTGCGAGAGGAAAATAGTCCAGCGAATGAATTTCTGCGCTGTACACGGAGGTACAGGCTTGTTCGGATGAAAAAGCGATGTCAAAGGTTTGTGGTCTGTGATGATGGTAAAGTGACGACCATACAAGAAATCATGGAACTTAGTAACACCAAACACGAGAGCTAAAGCTTCTTTGCGCAGACGAGAGCAATTTTGACGCAAAGGCAATAGGGCGATCATGCGAGCCAACTTTGTGCGCAAGCACAGCACCGATCCCAAAATCCGATGCATCTACCATCAACAAATGGGGTTTCTGGGGATTGAATGGCGTAAGGCAAGTATTAGAAAGCAACGCCGATTTCAACTGGCGAAAGGCGCGTTCGCATTCCGTCGTCCAGACGAACGGAACACCCTTACGGCGTAAGCTATGAAGCGGAGCTGAAATAGAAGAGGCATTGCGCACATTCACTCACACCTTGTGATGCTAAATCGTTTAATGTTCTTGCGACCTCAACACGCAATGCGTGAGGAACATTGCGCGCTCGGAAAAATTTCGGTTGCGCGTTGACTTTCAGGTCCAAATGCGCTTCATAGTTTTTAGCGCAACCCAGGCCCGGTACAAAAATGTCTGCAAATTCTTCACACAAACGAGAAACACTGTCTGAAGGCACAGTCTGATTCACTGATAGGACCTGATTTACTATAGACATGTTAAACAATTGAAATAAATCTAAACCAAACAAGTTCACTGCAGCAGAAGAACGAAGAACGTAAAATGACACAAGTTTTGTTTGTCCCTTGTATGTTGCAAGAAGGCTGCACTGTCCTAACACAGGAATTTTCTGTCCTGAATATGTACTGAGCTGAACATTTGCGGCACGCAACGGAGGTTTGCCCAGTTGTTTGTATGTGTCGTGATTGAGCAATGAAACAGCAGCTCCGGTATCGAGCTGGAATGGTATGACCTTGCCATTAAAGTCCAAATCTACAAAAAGCTTATTGTCCTGCCGATGACAAGAGCGATTGTCTTGTGCAATTTGAACTGATACAGGCACAGCATCACTTGCTAATTGACGCGATTTCCGGCGACGTCGACGCACACTTTTTGTGGGACGAACACAGTCACAGGTAGAGACAGTGGCACTGGACGAAGTGGAATTAACTACATGAATGTCCAAGGGGGAAGGTCCACGAGCCTGAGTGTCCTTGGTTCGATTCCGGCGCGAAGCAAAAGGCCGGGAATGATTGTGATTGTCTGATCTGAGCTTTTTCTGGCAAACACTTTGAACATGTCCTTTCTTATGACAGAAAAAGCATATAGCTTGGCATGACGGGCAATTTGCATGCGAATGTCTAGTAGAACACCGCGGGCATGATTTCACTGCATTTGTATGCTGGCGCGGCCCACCTGGTTTAGAGCGTGGCGGCAGCTGTGCGGACGTGTGCGAAGGCTGTTTACAGTTCCTTGCAGCGCGCCCGGCGGTCCGGTTAATGCGACACACAGCCGGCGAAGTTTCAAATGATTCCTGAGCAAAGTCAAGCGTGTCTTGTCTATCCAATATGTCTATCACTTGCTGAAGGGAGGGATTAACTAGTTTCAAAATCTGTTCCCATATGCGAACATCAGAAACGTTCTGTGCAATTGCATCACGCACCATAGTATCTGAATAAGGAAGGCCACAGTCACATTCAAACGCACAATCACTAGTAAGGCCTTGCAAAGTTGCAACCCACTCCCTATTAGTTTGACCGGCCGTACGTTTTGTACGAAAGAACGTATACCTTTTTGCAACGACATTTACTGTTTCTTTGAAATAGGCATCTAAAGCAGACAAAATTTCTTCGTATGACAGAGTTGCTACGTCGCGTCGGGGAAACAATTTCACTATCACACGGTAGGTTTGTACCCCTACACACGACAATAAATGAGGCTGCCGCTCGTTACCTTGAATTCTGTAGGCGGCGAGATGAAATCCAAACTGGCGGGACCATTCCGTCCATGACTCTTGCGCTGGATCGTAGTGCCTAAAAGGCGGTGCAACTGCGAGTTGTGGCTGTGGCAGTGGCGAAGCGGTGGCTGCCGCATCGGTTTGAATGGCACGTTGACCCTGGATGAGCTGTCCAAGGGCATCCAATAACGCCTGCGTCTGCTGATTCTGCAAGCGATAAAATTCGGACAGTACATCTGGAGATTGTGGCGAAGCCATGTCACAAGTAAATGTAAGCAATTAGAAAGAACAAGCCCCTTTCCGTTGTCTCGTCGCCAATGATGTGTTGGCAAATGTGCCAACACCTTGTAGATAGAGTAGGCCGAAATGCACGCTATCTAACGCAGACGGGCGTGAATTCTGGAACAGGATAAGTAGTGAATTCTAATAAGAAAAGTATGCAGCTCCTCGAATACTTATCTTTTAATTCCTCATTGGTTTACAACGTTCTTGATGAGACATTTCATACGATAACTATCAAACTATGTAAGGCTAATGGCGCCTTGCTAGGTCGTAGCCATGGACTTAGATGAAGGCTATTCTAACTGTCTCTCGGCAAATGAGAGAAGGCTTCGTCAGTGTAGTCGCTAGCAATGTCGTCGTACAACTGGGGCGAGTGCTAGTCCGTATCTCGAGACCTGCCTTGTGGTGGCGCTCGGTCTGTGATCACACAGTGGCAACACGTGGGTCCGACATGTACTAAATGGACCGCGGCCGATTTAAGCTACCACCTAGCAAGTGTGGTGTCTGGCGGTGACACCACAAAGACAATGACAAAAGGCTGTCCACAGAGATCAGTGTATGGTCCAGAGTTTTGGGACATAACACTGGAGCCCACACTACAGAAGTTGCATGGTTGTGGTAACATAAGCAGACCGGTAGAATTTGCAGACACTGTTCATTGTAAGTGGTGACCACAGAAGAATTGTATTACATAAATTTAATGCAGTGCTCCATGAACTTCAAGGATGGTGTCAAAGTGTCAGATTGTCACTAGCACCCCGCAAAACTATTTACCTCCTGCTGAAAGGGAAGCTAGCAAGAAACACTAAAATAAAATTAAATGATTAAAGATTAGAAGAAGTGCATTAACAAGATATCTACCAGTATTCGTGGATGACCATTGTAACAGATTTGATGTTTCACCGGGTTCCTGATATTCATGGTACACTCATGAAGTGGTCGTACAGGAAGATCTCCACTTCATCGCTACCTCAGAGATGCTGTGTCACATTACTCATGGGCCAACTATAACCCCATGTTCAAATTCACTTAAATCTTGATAACCTGTCATTGTAGCAGCAGTAATTGACCTAACACCTGCAACAGACACTTGTCTTATATGGGCGTTGCCGATCACAGCACTGTATTCTGCCTGTTTACACATCTCTGTATTTGAATACACATGCCTATACAACTTTCTTTGGTACTTCGGTGTATCAGGAATCTAGTAAAACATCAAATCTCTGACATCACTGTGGCCGGAAAAATAACCTGCAACAACGAGACCAACGACAACTGAAGGGAATTGTTCAACGTGACAGAAGTGCAACCCTTTCACAAATTGCTGCAGATTTCAAAGCTGGTCCATTAACAAGTGTCAGAGTGCAAACCATTCTGTGAAACATCATCAACATGGGCTTTCGGAGCAGAAGGCCCACTCGTGTACCCATGATGACTTCACAACATGAAGCTTTACGCCTCACCTGGGCCTGTCAACACTGACATTGGACTGTTCATGACTGGAAACATGTTGCCTGATCAGACGAGTCTCATTTCAAATTGTATTAAGCAGATGGACATGTATGAGTATGAAGACAACCTCATGAATCCATGGACCCTGCATGTCAGCAGGGGACTGTGCAAGTTGGTGGAGGCTCTGTAATGATGTGGGGTGTGTGCAGTTGAGTTGATATGGGACCCCTGATACATCTAAATATGACTAGGCATGTGACACATACGTAAGCATGCTGTCTGATCACTTGCATCCATTCATGTCCATTGTGCATTCTGACGGACTTGGGCAATTCCAGCGGAACAACAAAACACCCCACATGTCCAGAATTGCTACACAGTGGCTCCAGGAACACTCTTCTGAGACACAAACAATATTGAGCGTATCTGGGATGCCTTTCAATGTGCTTTTCAGAAGAGATCTTCACCCCCTCATACTCTTACAGATTTATAGACAATCCCGCAGGATTCTTGGTGTCAGTTCCTTCCAGCACTACTTCAGACATTAGTTGAGTCCATGCCATGTCATGTTATGGCACTTTATGTGCGCTCATGGGGGTGGGATAAAATGATTTAATTTCTTAATATTGTGCCTGTCCTGAATCATACTGTGAAGCCAGTTTTGAAGCTTTCCTTGGTCAGCCCATCCTCAAGGTTCTGCATGTATATTGTGTCTTAGTGTCTTTGCATCTGTGTCCTCTGAAATATCATACAGTAACATTAGGGTCTCTTTTTCTTAGGCAGTTCACATTTAAGTGTCTCTTACACCTTTTTGTCATTTGTCATCTTTCCTGTGGTACTTTGTGTAGCAGTTCCAGGTTAACTACATTAAGATAAGATAAGATAAGATACTTTGTTGTCACACAACGTGTTTTTATACAAACATTCGATTGAGAACATTGGTGACTCGTCAGTCTTTAACCTAAGTTGTTACAGTATTTTATATACTACAGGAAATATGTATACATACATTGCTTATTATAATAAAAATACAACATTATATTTTAACTCTTTTCATAACTCATCGAATCATTACCATAGGCTTGACACACCTATATGAAGTATGGATGTACTGAATGGAATACAAACCGCCATTCAAACTATAATTCTATATATAAACATGAATATACAGTGAATGTGTATACTTTGAATCTATATGGCTTCGAAAGTATACCATTTGTACTTGTATCCTTAAGCCCGTCTCACACGGAGCAAGGTCCGCCGCAAGTTTGCGAGATGGTGTGCATGCTCGCCGGCTTGCAGGGAAGGGAGCCGGCTATCTTCCATGTCGAAGCTCTCCCACGGTGCAAGATCGGCAGCTAGTTGTGTTGTGATCGGCTGCATGTTGTATCGAATGAAGATGGCTGCTTCAGGTACATATGTTCAGAGCAAACTGCCATTATTAGCTGTTTTGGTGCTAAACGACACAGAAATGCATGCTAATGTGAGAAGAAGAAAGAAAGAATTGACGAAAAACTGTATTAAGAGGAGAAACGCTGGAAAAGGTGTGCGGTCCATGCTTCATAAAGAGTTGAGGTTAGTTCGCATAACACCTACATTTGTTTGAAAAGTATCACCATTTCATTACTGTTTGATTTTATAAATATACCGATAATGACTGTTATATACGACTTTATTTTATAGGATAGAAGATTGTACATCCTTTGCAAATTTTATACGTACGGATATGGTCGAAGAAGACACACATCACTTGCAACTCTTCCGAGTGCTTCTGCACGCAAGTGTTTATTATAGTAGTTTGCGCTTTTCATGACGTACGGACACCGTTCTTCCCCATAAGTACATATCAATGCTTTAATCGCTTCCTTGGACCACTGTGGTGCCATTATTTAATAATTATATGAACTTCCTACCGCACCTCACAACAGCAGAAAAGCGACTATCAACAAAGGCTTCCCGCCCAAGCTTTCCGCGACTGACGTCACAAACGAAACGTCTCATGATTGGTCAACGCAGGTGGCACGCAGGGAACCTTACAAGAAAAATAGCACCGGACCTATCCTGGAAATCTTGCAAGGTTCCCAGCAAGGTAGCTCGCTAGCAGACGACGGAGCCCGCAAGGTAGCCGTTGCGCGAGCCAGCTCGGAAACTTACAGCGAATCTTGCTCCATGTGAGACGGGCTTTACTCCCTATTCCTACTTATAAATTCTTCTAAACTATAACATTTGCTTTTTATTCATTTAGAAATTCTTCTAGACTATAATACCATTTGTTTTTTAGGTATGTGCCAATGGTCTCCGATATGGATTCCCCAAATACTGACCTTATCTTATTTCTGATCTTCAGAGTCATGCAATATGGAGTATTTTCATATAATGTGAGTCTGTGACAAGGTAGCATGTATTTCAATTTATGTCTAGTTTCATAGGCATGTGTGAATTTATTTCCTTCAAACAGATGCGAGTTATTGGTTTTGCTTGATCTTCTTTATACAAATTTTCTCTTTGGTGGTGTTTATTAAGGTCATTAGTTTCTGTTGAACTCCCTTTGCCTCTTCATTTGTTCTTGGCTTTATAACAATTTGTTTTGTTGCATTGTTTGTGTTGCTGTGATTTTAGCAGCAGGGGCTGTTTTGGCTGCATCTCTATTAGGTGGCACCATTATCACTGCACTTGCATATGTTTTCATCAGTTTGTGTAAATCATCTCTGTAATTGTCATTTTATTTTTGTGGTTGTTCCAACCTGCCTATTAATAATGTCTGCTCTGATGCCTATTTCTATATTTTCTCCTCTAACTCTACTTTTAATTTACTATCACTTACCTGTATCTTCTTTTGCCCAGAAAATGCATATTCTATAACAAGCATTATATCCTCATACTGCTGTTGTATATTCACCACTTCTCTAAATGGTGTAGTTTTCCCTTCAGTATAGCCATTTGAATTAGCCATGTCAGTTCCCATCATTCCTTTCCACATAACCGCCTGATATCGAACACGTTCCAGTGCACTGCCTCTCCATGCTAAGTTGTGATGCTTGCTTACTTACATCCACTTTCACCAGAAGCAGCACTGTATGCGTCAGTTGTGGCTTGCCTCACATCAGGTGCAGCTGATGGGGAAGGCAAAGCAGCTGTCAGTAGACACCTGGTGCAACACTGTGGTCTACATGCCTCTCCTCAGCTGATGTAGAACTGTACCATCAGATTGTGTGGAGCAGGCTTTGGGTACAACAAGTGCAGAGTGACAGTTTGGACAATTTATTATTTAAAAATATCTATCAGATTAAATTTCACAAATGCTATTTAATTAAACATTCCTGGAGCCATAAATTTTAAAAGCACAATTAATCATTTGAACACATTAAAGACACATTGGTCAAACAAAGTGTTTTGCATTCTGCCCAGCAAACAGTGTCTGACTCATTTACAGTACAGCAGCTGCCTCATTTACAGTATACAATATACTTCAAGCCCCAGTGCTGCTGCTACCAGATAGTACACAAGTTAATTACAATTCAGATGCACACAATATGCTCATCTGCAAAGAAAACCACATTAATGTTTTGTCATACAATCAGTTACCGCCCACACCCACAGACTATAGTGTTGGCACTCACCTAACATACACTTATAGCAAAATGGCCACCATTTCAAAGAACTTTACATGATCCCCCAAAGTCTTAATAACTACTGTCATCATAACCATGAGTACCAACCAAGCCATGGTGCCATGTAGGCAAGCTAATAACATATAATCTTAATCATACTCTGTTCTAAAAGACCAGATAATATTTATAATTAAAGTAGCACAACCTATTAGATACAACAGTGCTTTTAACATTCTCCTGCAACAGATCCACTATGTCAGATTTACGCTAAGCTAACACACATATATCATACAGTGACACAGTCTCACTCGCAGCACAAACTGAAATGTCAAATGAACTCAGTGCAAGGGCCATTCAAGGCATACTGATAGTGCACAGTGTTCTTGCATGTGCAGAGCACATCAGCTGCGTGACCCCAATCATCATGCTGATAACACCCTCTTACCAGCAACATAGCACAGCGCACATTAATTCAAGTGCAGTGGTCAAGTACCCCTGCATACACCATACGTAAACACCGGGTGGATTCTAGTCTGTGTAAAACAAAAAACTATTGGAAGGTAAGCTGTCCTGCAGTAAAGTCTATCTATAGAGCACTTGTACCATTTCCATATAGTATCTGACTGCTTCCTTCAATTGAGCAGACTCAGTCCTCCATGCAGTCCCACATATACAGGGTGTTACAAAAAAGGTATGGCCAAACTTTCAGGAAACATTCCTCACACACAAAGAAAGAAAATATGTTATGTGGACATGTGTCCGGAAACGCTTACTTTCCATGTTAGAGCTCATTTTATTACTTCTCTTCAAATCACATTAATCATGGAATGGAAACACACAGCAACAGAACGTACCAGCGTGACTTCAAACACTTTGTTACAGGAAATGTTCAAAATGTCCTCCGTTAGCGAGAATACATGCATCCACCCTCCGTCGCATGGAATCCCTGATGCGCTGATGCATCCCTAGAGAATGGCGTATTGTATCACAGCCATCCAAAATACGAGCACAAAGAGTCTCTACATTTGGTACCGGGGTTGAGCAGACAAGAGCTTTCAAATGCCCCCATAAATGAAAGCCAAGAGGGTTGAGGTCAGGAGAGCATGGAGGTCATGGAATTGGTCCACCTCTACCAATCCATCGGTCACCAAATCCGTTGTTGAGAAGCGTATGAACACTTCGACTGAAATGTGCAGGAGCTCCATCGTGCATGAACCACATGTTGTGTCGTACTTGTAAAGTCACATGTTCTAGCAGCACAGGTAGAGTATCCCATATGAAATCATGATAAGGGGCTCCATTGAGCATAGGTGAAAGAACATGGGGCCCAATAAAGACATCACCAACAATGCCTGCCCAAACGTTCGCAGAAAATCTGTGTTGATGACGTGATTGTACAATTGTGTGTGGATTCTCGTCAGCCCACACATGTTTATTGTGAAAATTTACAATTTGATCACGTTGGAATGAAGCCTCATCCATAAAGAGAACATTTGCACTGAAATGAGGCTTGACACATTGTTGGATGAACCATTCGCAGAAGTGTACCCGTGGAGGCCAATCAGCTGCTGATAGTGCCTGCACACGCTGTACATGGTACGGAAACATCTGGTTTTCCCGTAGCACTCTCCATACAGTGACGTGGTCAACGTTACCTTGTACAGCAGCAACTTCTCTGACGCTGACATTAGGGTTATCGTCAATTGCATGAAGAATTGCCTCATCCATTGCAGGTGTCCTCGTCGTTCTAGGTCTTCCCCAGTCACGAGTCATAGGCTGGAATGTTCCGTGCACCCTAAGACGCCGATCAATTGCTTCGAACATCTTCCTGTTGGGACATCTTCATTCTGGAAATCTGTCTCGATACAAATGTACCGCGCCACGGCTATTGCCCCGTGCTAATCCACACATCAAATGGGCATCTGCCAACTCCGCATTTGTAAACATTGCACTGACTGCAAAACCACGTTCATGATGAACACTAACCTGTTGATGCTACGTACTGATGTGCTTGATGCTAGTACTGTAGAGCAATGAGTCGCATGTCAACACAAGCACCGATGTCAACATTACCTTCCTTCAATTGGGCCAACTGGCGCTGAATGGAGGAAGTACAGTGCCCTGTTTGTTTTCGAGGCTTATAATATGTTTGTAGACAGGCATGCAGTGGCGACATTCACGATACACACATACTAAAATGAACTCTAACATGGAAATTAAGCGTTTCCGAACACATGTCCACATAACATCTTTTCTTTATTTGTGTGTGAGGAATGTTTCCTGAAAGTTTGGCCGTACCTTTTTGTAACACCCTGTATATCATCAGTAATGTCACCACTGAGCACAAGCTGAGCAGCTTTCCCTTCTAAATCACAGGATGCAGTATCATGCAGCAGAAGTCACACAACCTGCTGACAACCCTTGCATGAAGTCTCTTCCTTCTGTCTCACACTGGTCACTGATGCTGACTATCACAGCTGTTGCAGAGCACATTTCTATACACCATTTCGGGGTGGTGGTAGTGTCTGGCACAGGCTACTTCATGCCAAAGATGTGCTGACTCACAGCAAAGCACAAACGCCAACACAAACTCTGCACAAATGTGATGATCTCCCCATGCTGGTGACGACCAATTGTACACAAAACTTTAAATCGCTCACCCTACTTTGTTTACAATTATTGTCTCTTCCTGAAAACACGTGCTTGGATAAGTGACACTTTCACTACTTGCGGATGCATGTAACACTTGCTACAGGAAAACATCATTTGAACACAGAGCCGACATCAAGATACAATCAGTCTGGTGGCCATCTGGCTTTATTGGCTGTGTAACAAACTATACAGTGTATCGCCATTGGCCATGTAATGAAATGTGGGTGGTTAAATCAGAAAATACTATAATTTGAAAAGGCTATTATCATGAAATGCCGTATAAAGATGAGTTCTATAGTGAAGTGTAGGAGTATTTTAATACCAGTAAACATTCCGAAAGCTGTATTCAGTTCAGTAGCTTGAAACTGATTTACTCTGATGATTATTGCATCAAATTGACTACATAAATGTGGATTATCCATAAATTGCAGAAACAGTTGAGAAGAAATGAATCCTAAATGCAAGAGACATAAATTCACTCAAAAATACACCACCTAGTGATAATTGTGGTAGTATCTATTATCTGTTAGAAAGGTTGAATGAGAAATCAAATGAATTACATTAAATTTTGTTGAAACATTACAAATAACAACATTATTAACTCCAAACAAATCAGAAAAAGTGTGAAATTAAAATAACCCATCTTAGTCTATCTCTGGCAGAATTGGAATGACCTCTACATATTGTGCAAATCATCTGGCTGCATCTTTTCAAAGAAAAATATGCAACTTGCAAACACAGTTTCAAACCAGAAATTCTGTGCTTAGAGAACAAGTTCCACAGTGACGCAATAGAACAATCAGCAAGTGTAAGCCATGACACAACACATGGAAATTCATTAACAAATACTGTCAAACACAAACACGAAAGGGGAAATAATAAATATCAGAGCTGAAAGTCAACTGATACAAGTGCCAACAGTTTGCAAAATAGTCTCAAGAAGAATTTTATCTTCATAACTAGCATCACAATTCCAGACATAGATTCACGTAGCTGGACAATACAATGCTACACAACAGATGAGGCTTTGAATTTGAAGTAGTAAAATGGCCAGATGTATGCAGAATAATTTAACAACTAAAAATCAAACAGTCAACTGTTTGGGGTCATCTTCTCAGTATAATAATTAAAAAATGTGCAAATGCTATGGTTAAACCAATTACATATCTGACTAACTGTAGTGCCAGAGCAGACACATTTCCCAGTGCACTGAGCAGATGTGTAGAAATACCTGCACATAAAAAAAGAACCAAAAGAGTAAGTGTCAAACTACAGAACACTATCACCTATTCCTTCATTTAGTAAGATACTTGGATTAGCTATGTTTGCTCAGCTTATGCTTTCTTCATGAGAGAAAATATCCTAAATGGAACCCAGCATGGTTTTTAAAAAAAGAGCCAACTTCATGACAGTCATTTCAGAATTTCTGCACATGGTGTACAGCTATCTACACAAAGTGAAGGATACTACAGGAATACATTTAGACATATTTCACAACAGTATCTGATCTGGTCAACTATGCACTGCTTTTACAGCAACTGAATGCATGTGAGGGATAATTATCGCTGCATTTGTGGGATTCAGCAAGTCACAGTGTCTCCCCAGATCACACTAAATGGTGAACACTCATGGAGGGCAATATTCATTTGCTGGGTACAGGATTAGTGAACTCAGGTTTTCTGAGCTGTGGACCAGTGGCTGCTGCCAGTCTTCTGTCACCATTACTTCTGGGCACGTTTCAGTGGCCACCATCTGGCGCATTGGTGGAACGCTGTGTGCCACAAGGACCAAGGATCTTGGCTTAACCAACTGGGTCATGAAAACAGCACAAACCTCTCTAAAAAAAACTTCAATCTTAAGGTGTGCTCCACATCGATGAGATGCATGGCTGTTGAGATGGAACAGTCGGTAGCAGGTAATCTCTGTGGAACCCACTGCACCTCATTTGTATAAGGCTTGCTCAGGCAACTGGGGCTCTGTCTGGGTAGCCAGTTTATTTCCCTGGCTGCTAGTGGGATCCCTATGCCATTCACAATTTCTCAAACCTCACTCCAGACAGTTCAGGTTGTCTGTTGGGCAGTAAATAAGCATGGAAGGGTAGGCCTCCTGAGCAGTGTTCATCTACAGTTTAGGCCTTATATTGTAATGGGACATGCCCAGCATGTCAAATGTCTGTCTTGTGGCACAAAGAGAAGATGGTAAGTTTGAGATCTCACCCTTCTATATACAAAAAGGACTTTACGGTTTGGCTCGAAGTCTCAACTCTGTTAAGCAGTTACAAAATTGCACATTACTGGCCTAAGCAATGGCATCATAGAAAGTTACCAACATCCTGAAGTCAAGACTTTTGAATGAGTATCCTATTGTAGCTGAACTGCACTGTACCATGAACTACAGTCAAGAGGTAGTCATGTGGAGTGACATCTTACATATGGACACTACAGACTTTAAGGAGAAGTGGGATGACCAGGGGGTCATTGAAGTGTGAGTTGTAATGTGTCACATGACTGGAACACTGGAATAATCAGAATCATTTACACTGATGTTCAACTTTTATGACTAAAAGTCAGACCACACTTCCCCAATCCCATGGGGTGCTTCGTGTGCCAGAAGTTTCGGAATGGCCACCCATGCTGCAGTAAATATGTGTCCTTCCCCTGTCAATCGTTCAGGCCTGCATCCCACTTTGATCAGTGTGTGTATGATGTTCAAGGAAGAAAAGAAAGTATAAGCACTGAAGATAACTAAGGGCATATCTTATACTGAACTGAAGACGGCGTTCAAATTTCTTCAACCCTCAAACTTTTCAGCTTCATTTGTTGCAACACTCACGAAGAAACTTGCAACCATACACATTTCCAACCAGGCATCTGTTTGCTGTTGGCATCAATGGTATTACATCCATAGGTAAGTCTCCTGTTCGATGTTCACTGTTTGTGGATCATTTTGCCTAATTTTGCTCCTCCTCCAACCATGCAATGACAACTTATCAGTTGTAACTGTTGATACAATAGTTGGGGGAGTGGGCTGATAACACAAGCTTCAAATTTTCCTCAGAGAAATGTGTTTCAGTTAATTTTAATTGTTCTTGTCACCCTTTTAATGTGCCTATTCTTAAAATGAGGGACACTGTTCTCAATTTTAAAAGTTCCGTGCAGTTTCTGGGTCTGACATTTGATGAGCAGCTCACATGGTTACCACATCTTAAGAATATTAAAGCAAAGGGTCTATGGCTTCAGTAGGCCATCTTACCTTAAGAGCACTGATGTTGTTCACCATGAGGGGTTTCAGTTGGTGACAGGATCATATAGCACAATTCCGATCCCCAGCCTCTGTTTTGAGGCTTGCAAACCACTGCTCATTATCTGGCAGTGGAACCTCATGATGTGTCATATATGCAGTTGCTCTCCACCCCATGAACCCGGTGTTCCATACAATTGCTCACCCTCCAATGGAGCAAATATTCAGAAATAGGCCATGAGCAACAAAGTGATTTTGGATTTCCAAGTGGCAGGAGGCAGGACTTAGTAGCTTTTAATGCGGATCATATTTCTGTGCTTCATCAAGGTTGGAATAATTCACCACCTGGATAATAAGGAGATCCAGACTTATTTTAGATTTATCAGTATACGAAAAGAATTTTACTACATACTATGTTTTTAAATAGATGTTTTGCAGAATTTTATCCAAACACTGTGACTGTGTGGTCATTTACCCTAACGAGTGTAAACAGGATCATTCCACTGGATGTACTGTGTTGTTTCCAGAATGTGTTCTCAAGATTCACTTACCTGGTACAATGATGAATTATTGGGTTGGTGCATAAGTTCATAGCATTTTTCCTTAAGTTTAATAAACACAACAGATACACTCAGCAGAGACTTTAGTCATCAATAACACATTCTCTTTCAATATGTACAACAATCTGTCAATACTGGAGTGACTTTTTTATTCTGCGGCAGTATAAATCATGTGGTTCTGAGGCAAAGAACTTGTCGAGCCATGTTCGGAGTACATTTTCATCTGGAAAGGAAGTTCCTTGAAGGTTGTTCAATAGACAGGAGGAAAGGTGAAAATCTGTGGGAACAAGATCAGGTGAATAAGGTGGGCATGGAATGACCAACCCAATTCCTGTATAGTGTTTTCTGTGAGTCTATCAGAATGTGGACGGGATTTACCATGGAGTATTATCACCTCACGCAGTCTTACAGGTTACTGTATTTGTATCGCATGTACAAGACCTCTCAGTTGCTAACAGTAAAGATCAGCAATGATGGTTACATCTCAGGGAAGCAATTCATAGTACACCACACCATCACTGTTCCACCAGATGTGTAACATTATCTTTCGTGGGTGCACGCAGGTCCTTGTATGGGGAGTTGCTATTTATTTTGTTTGGGCTCAACCATTCCGCTCTTTTCCTTACGTTATCAAAAACACCCTATTTCTCATCACCAGTAATGATGGAGTATAGGAATGGTTGGTGCTGTTCATGAGCCAATCGATGATGAACAAGCTCTGATGCACATATGGCTACCCATTGATTTTTGTGATTTTGGTTGGAGCATGTCATACCCATATATTCAATTATTGAACCTTCCCCATTGCATTCAAATGTCTCATGATGGTGAAATGATCACAGTTCATCACATTTGTCAGTTTTGAAGTACACTGATGTAGGTCATTGTGGATTAATATTTTTGAAAGATCTTCATCAAACAATGAATGTCTTCCTTGATGTGGAGAATCACTAACATCAAAATGATCCCTCGCAATATGAGGAAACCATTTTTTTGCCCTGCTCTGTCCAATGGCATTATCCTCATACATGGTGCAAATTTTTCTGACTGCCTCCACTGCTGTCATCCCTCAATTGAACTCCAACAGAAGAATGTGTTAGAACTGTTCTGATTTGTCCACTTGGTACTCCATTTTCTAGCATCCACAACTCCACTCACTATCTCCAAATGAAAAAATGACAATATGTAAACTCAAAGAGCAACAGTGAACAACAAATAAAAAATGACAATTGATAAATAAACCCATAGCAACTGGAATACCAACATGCAAAACAAAAACGCTTCAAACTTATGCACCAATCTAATGTGTACAATCTTGCGTGCAATGGAGAAGATGCAGTGTCTTCATGCTACTAATTCCGCATCTGCACTTACTCCCTAAGTGCCCTTCAGGCTATCCTTCACATGTATGAAGCAGAAAAGTATCTTCAGCTGATCCATGACACCATTTTCCACTTACAGAGGCACAGCAAGGAGGTATCATTTTGCTGGATACTTGGGCATGGGGGCATTCAGGGTAATGAAGCAGCAGATGCTGCAGCTAAGAATACCTGCTTGGAAAATACAATTTCTGAATGTGCTGCCCCCATACATGCAGTTATCTCGCTGTTGACATGAAGGGTTATGCATCTGTAAAAGGTGGAGCGGTTAGGATTGAGGGACAACAAGCTATGGGTAGTGAAGCTAATGACATGGCCATGGCATTCCTCCTCCCAGCCACAGCAGCAAAAGGAAGTACTCTTAAACTGCCTCTGTCCTCTGATGGTTGGATTCCTTCTCCAGCAGGAGGATATCCCAGTATGCAATTTTTGTCATATACAGATATCTGTGCACCACTTTTTAACAGAATGTGTTTCATACAAAGCCACAAGGGCTGCAACTCACTCACCAGCTGACATGCCATCTATTTTATGTGATGATAAATCAAATGTGGTCCATGTTTTAGGATTCCGTATGATGTCTGGTCTTCTAAGTGGTACTTTAGGTAAAAGATTTTAATGTGTTTCCAGGGGGATTGCTTCATCTTTTATTTTCCAATGTCCAACCAGGCACAGTTCCCTTTTACTCTGTTTCAGATGTTGTGTAGTTATAGTTTGTGTAGTTTGTGCATTTTAATAACAAACTGTGCACATCTTTTGGTGTTCTATGTGGGAGTGAGAGAGAGTGCCCCAGGGTGGGTCAGGATTAGATTTTATATTTTATCGTATGTTGTATACTTTTCACAAAACAAAACCACATTCATCTCCTATCAGTTAAGTACGAGCACTCATGGCCTTACTGTTGAGCACCCTATACATATCGCCACATAAATGCCTGTCTATTTGCATAAGTGCACTGCTGAATATTAAAATTGCAACACTGGAAACATACTGTATGACAGGAAGAATACTGATCAAGTTTGTAGGTGCTTGGGAGTATACAGGATTCAAAATTTAGTACACAGATCTGACACCTCTGACAGCATAGTGACGCTAATCCAACAGTCAAAACAAGCTTGGATGATAGACAAGCATACGTCATTTCATGCTGCTGTAACTCAGTGCCAGAATTAATCAATTATATTAGCTGGTAAGTGGTGGCATGCCAGTTCTCGACAACCTATGACCGGTTGTATTCGACAGGTGAGAGATTTGGTGAACTTGCTGACAAGGGCAGCTGCCAAACAGCCTCTGTCTCAAGATACGTCACACACCACAAGCAACATGCAATCTAATATTATTGTGTCAA
The DNA here is from genome assembly GCF_021461395.2 of Schistocerca americana. NCBI lineage: Eukaryota > Metazoa > Arthropoda > Insecta > Orthoptera > Acrididae > Schistocerca > Schistocerca americana. The sequence goes on from NC_060130.1 coordinate 718,252,948, forward strand.
ATGCTAATGATATGGTGACCTCAAAGGTAGAGAACAGCCACCAACATTAACACTTCAAAAATGTAATAGCTGCTGTCCAAATTGCTGACTATGAGAACCAGAGGTGATCATGTTGTGTGCTAAACAGTTCCCCTTTCATCACACATGTTGCTGGACCTTTATGATGAGGGTGAATACAATCTGGCAATGTCCATTCTCCTTGGAGCCTCCACACGTGTACTTCCATCGTGATGATGTACATGGAACCAGGACGCATTTGAAAAGACATTGTGGTGTCATTCCTGTGTCCAGCATTATTTGGTGGACCACTCGGCATGCCTCTCTCTGATACCATGTCGAGGACAGTTGATCTACTAGCAACAGTATGAAATTTTTCTACCAAATAGTTGAGATTATGAAATGTAAATTTATATTTATGAAGCATAACATTTCTATATTTCATAACATGTTGCATAAAAATCTGATTAAAATGACCTTCCATCTTCAATTCAAATCTAACAGAACTATCCGAAGTGTATCTGAAGGTGGTAGATTTAATTTTGTTTTAACTGATTAGAAGTGAAACCTGACACTGCATGGCTTACCATTATAGTGAATTCAGGGCTAAGGAGCTCGGCTGATAATTTGGAATGGAACAACAGTGGCTGCTGTGCTGACAGCGCTCCAGACACTGTCACACTGCCCATGTGGATACTTGCCTTGCTGCAAACAAGCCCATTTCCTGACTCATTGGAAACAGTGTTTTAAAACTGCCCTCACTGTGCAATGTCCCTTTCTCTTGAATCCACAAAAACAATTAATTGTTAATGTAGCAAAGTAATATAAAAATGTGATTTGGAACATATTTTGTGAGTTAACACATATGCTAGCGAGCTGTCAGCACAGCAGAATTATTGAAAGCATAAGTTGGGAGTCGGGCCGTGCTGGACAGTGCGGCCGCAGCTGACAGAAAGAGGTAGGTGGAAGTGAGCTGCCACAGGTATGTTTGTGATTCTTCTCAGCTGCTGGGGGAGGAGGAGTCAGTTAGCCATTTTTAAGGTAAGAGAAAAGAAGGAGAAGACACTAAATGTGGTGGTTGTCACAAAACAACAAACAATGGACACCGAGTAAATTCACAGATTCATCATATCGCAAAACCAATACAACAATGTAATTGTGGTGCTGAGGTGCATGTATTGAGACTTTAATATCAATTATATTATGAAAGCTACAGAAGTTTGATGGCATTGTAAAAGTTTCTTATTATGCAGACCATTATAAATTAATAACTCTTGAATGCTTCATACAATTCTTATGATCAAGGTGGATCATAGCTGAGGAGGAGACTAGCTATCATCACTGAAACTCACGTGTCTGTATATATTTTATTTATTGAATTATTTCATGTTTGATGTCTTTTTAATCATGATAATGTGTCAGAACATCATATTCTTCACACGTACACAGAAAATAAATGCAGCACGCAATCCCGTGTACCTTCCCTATGAAACCATGCGCTATATTTATAGTTAATAAAGTTATTTCTTGTTTAAATAATTAAATATTAATTCAGTCTATGATAAAGAAACACATCATCTGAAAGTGGTGATATGTACATAAAATTTAGAATCACTATCAATATAGTGCAAAACAATGCTTCTATTGAGCAGGCCATCTTTACAACAATTTCATTGTCATTAATATTGAGCACAGATGTGCATATTTCATGTTATAATTAATTCTGGGTAAATTGTATATGGTCTGAGGGGGACTGGCAGAGAAAGACACTTCTTTTAGCATATTTGTTGTAGTTATGAATTTTGGCTATTTTAAATTAAAGTATATTTTATGTATTTTTTTGTGATCATTGTAAAATTTGGTGGGCATACTGAGGGCTTATAAGGGAGCACAAATGACTGCTCCTGGTGATTTTGAATTGGCCGGTCATTCTGCATTGAGTGGTCATTGACATAACATGCATGTTGCAGGCCGCATGGTTTAGAACTCTTAAAGCTATAGGTTTCGAGTGGAAAGTGGCTCTGCAAATACTTTAACTTGTGTTCATACTTAGAATTGGACATTTTACGAGTGTTAGTTAATGAGCAACACTAAACTATGAATTATTTCACCAGGAATTTTGGAATCATTTCTGGCAGGCAGGTGAAATCTGCTTATGATTACACTAGTTTAGGTATGTTAATCACTGTATTGAACTTTATTTATTTGTGAGCTGGTGACTATTTTGTATACAGTTTAGCAGGATGGGACTTGATATTTTGCAAACCACTGATGTTTAGTTAGTATTTGGGGAATCTGCCAGTACTTAAATATGCAGATACACAATCTTGACTGCAGTTGATTCTACTTGTTATTTTATTTCATGCTTATACACATATGTGAATAAGTCAGACAACAGAAAGTCCAGGTTGGAATATCAACAATTATGTACAGATGACACGTTGAGTTTTAGTCAGGCACATTTTTCAGAAAAGAAAGGAAAACACACACACATTTATACACACAGGTTCACTTCTCACACATGTGTGTTAGCCTTTCTTTTCTATAGAATGCTTTGGCCGAAAGCTCAGGGCGTAATAGTCTTTTCACTGTGCTTGTCTGCAACTCAATGTGTCATCTTTATGGTGAGTACGGTCTATCCATTTCATAATATTTTAATAAATCACCTGTTTATCCCATATGATCTCTTTGGTGTTGCCTCCAATCAATTATCCAAAATAATACAACCCTTTCCACCATTTTATTGATATTTCATCTATTTCAACTTGTAGTGTGTTTAATTTTGCATAATTTGCCAAAACTTAGATAATTTAAGCTGCAGGATCACAAGTTAAAACAATCTTGCAGCAACTTTAACTCCTGGGCATGAAAGCAGACAGTGCATTGCCTGATTGTAAGACAATATTGAGCCAATATTTGAAAGAGTCATGAATTTGCCCAACTGAGTGTTTGTGAAGTATATCATTCACAGTTGAGAGTTGCAATTGGGTTTCCTTATCTGAATAATCATTTGGTGATGCAAGGATGTAGCACAATGTGGGGTTTTCTAGCCCGGGACATTAATTTATCCTTGGCACAATTGCTATTGAAGTTTTAGTACAGAAATGAATGCAAGTGAGTTTTCATCCAGAAACTCACAATCAGCATATTCCATGATCCAGTCATGAATCTAATAAATAAAAGACAGTTTTGTGTGTGGGCATCATACTAAAGATTTGGCAGCAGTTGCCTGTGAATAAGTGAGGTAACAGAAAGTAGGTTTGGGGAAGTTAGAAAGAAGAAGACAGCAGTAGATGGTGGGTGGAGTTTTTGCCAAGCAAGTAAAACCAGGAGCAGCAATGGAGACTACAATGGTGGCACAGGAATTGGCTACAGCACCCAGAGTCTTCTGTTTTGGCATCAGCAGCAACTTTATCTCTGGCAACAACAATAGAGCAGAGGCAGTCAACATGACCAACAAGCTAAGTACTGATATTGAAAATATTAATATACGTGAATTCACAGATTTGTTGTCAGAAAAGAAGTTTGGCATGATTAAACAATCACCAAGTTTATATGAATCGGATAACATTAGCGGGCCAGATAGTCCAAGATCAGAATGCGAAAGTGTGGGCATGGAAGATTCAGTAGTGTAGTTAATGCAAATGATTTCAAAAGTAGCTAGGGATCTAAAGTGTAATATGGAGCAATTGACATCTGAGTTAAAATTCAAGATTGATCACAGAAACACCGAATTAAATACTCAGTTATAGGAATTAGTATCCATAATTAGTAATGACCATACAGAATTCATTGATTCTATTAGGGGAATTTCTAAACCTGAAATCAATTATGGGGTTTAAAATGTTAAAACTAAAATTAAGGAAATATTAATGAACAGGGGAAAATGGAATAGTTGAAGCAGGGAAGTTATTGGAAGAAATCAGTAGTGTTGGTAACAAAGTTGATTCGGTAGGAAAACCAGTAGGAAATGAATTTACTGAGATACAGAATAAGATATGTAAAACTGTGGAGGGCTGCGAGCCACAGGAAAATACACTGTAGGAGGTAACTAAGCAGATGGACAGTAAATTAATAGAGAAATTAGTTGACTGCCAGATTAAAGATGTAATAGGTGGAAATCTCATTGGGGATGAAATCAGAGACAAACCAATGAAGTGGGAACAGCAAATAGAAGTTGAATTTTCACTAAGGGAAATGAATTTTGATTACAATGAAAATTGTCAAAATAGTAAGGGTTTCCAGCATAGGTATAAGGATTTTAGGCTAATGTTTACGGGGCTGGAGATTCCCGGGAGAAAAATAGTTACAGAGGTTCGGGACATTGAGGTGGGTCACACGTGAACAGTTGAGAAGTATGACTACAGGATGATATGATCTGGAATTGTTGTCATTTAAGTTACTTGTTATCCAAAATTGTTTGCTGATATCATCAGGGTTTTTTATCATAGAATTTCTATATTTAAGCCAAATTTATTGTGTAGCAGAGCTAAAAAAAAAAAAGCAAAATATGCAGAATTTTAAAAATTATCGTTAAAATGTCATGAGGACATGCACCATTAAAACCCACATGTGATTAAGAGTAACTAGGATTGATTGGATTTTTTATTTTATTTATTTATTTATTGCTGCCCTTATTTTTGCTAAAAATGTATTATGTCACAAATTTCACTTAGAAACTTTATGTAACTCAATTTATTTGCTCTCCACAGTGATCATCCACTGTTGATTTGCTGTAATTGTTGGAGCTAAAGGCAAGTTAGATACAGACCTTCATGTTAATCCTCTCCTGCATGAAGGCACTTAAAAGCCCCCCCATTCAGTCTCTGGTGGCATACAACAGCTTGGAGTTGAATTCATGCACTGACATCCTGTTGGGACATCGGTGTACTTCTACTGTAGCACAGGAAACTTCTTGCTGTGACAGTTCAATATCTTGGCCCACAGAGGACAGAAAAAACACACAGATTGTCATGCAAGTATATTGCTCATTTCACCACTAGAGTTTATGTGCACTGCTGACATGAAAAGATATTATCGTGTTTTGATGTTTATAATCTGGTTTTGTACTGTTATAGCTAATGCAAACTGATAGTGCTAAATCAGTAAATAAATAACTTTATCAGATACAATGAATATATCCTGACAAGACTCGCAAGTCACACTCATGTTTTGTATATAAATTTTAAAAAAATATATGCATTACAATGCACTGCTCTATTTTTAGTAGCTTAGGTAATTCTCTCCCAAAACATTTAACCCCTTGGTACTGTTTTACATAGCTTGAGCAGGAAAGGGGTAATCAGTACAAAAGAACAATCAGACACCAAAGAACTTGTGTGCATTGTCTCAAAACATCATATTTCTGAACACTAGCAGTTATGACAGAACCTACATCATAAGTCATGGGTGGCATTTAAATCAGCGAGGTAAAAAGAAACCAACATCACACATAAACAGAGCAGTTCAAGTCTTAAATTGTAGCAGTTATGAAGAATATGGAATAGAAAGTGATGTGAATTAAACAAAGCACCTAGAATTAAGCAAATGTTGCTGGACAATTGAAGAGCATTTTTCAAAACTCATTAAATACAAAAAAGTAAATTTTTGAGAAAAGGCATTTTTCAAATATCTTACTGAAATGCTAAATACATAAACCAGATAAACTGAGATTAACACAGATTTAGTAGGCGTGAATCTGATTATGTGCTTGACTTTTCTAAAATTTTCATTGTTTTCTTCAGAATAGAGGGCCAAGGTCTCCAAGTTTTTACAAAAGTTGATAAAGTCAAAGAGAAAAATTGAAAGTTTTGTTAATATACACATCCAAATTGATTTTTTCTTTCCTTTTTTATCTTCAATATTATTTACAAAGAAAGGTACTTTATTGTTAATTTTGCACAGAAACACCGTAAGTATTAAATTTAACACTAATATCACACTTGTCCATAAATGTTTGATAAGCAGATGCATAAAGTAGTGACAAACGCTACTGAAATACAACACAAAATACTGGCTACAACAATACTGATCTGGGACTCTATTGATCACTTTCAACTATGTCCTTATAAAATTCTTGTTGTACATTAAAATGCCTCATAAGTTTTAAGAAATTCTCCCTCTTTTACATACTAACCATGTTCTCCTTTTCTAAGAGGGCAAGGAAGAGAAGCTTCCACTAGTGCACTTACCATATGTGAAGGGTGTCAGTGAACTGCTAGGCAATGTCCTCCACTGACGAGGTCTCAAACTGATTTTCTGCAGTAGCCATAGGATCTGCAACATGATAGGTTCCACCAAGGATGCAGTCAACAAATTAAACACTGCAAGAGTGTGGAGCTGCCTACAGCCTATCTTGTTCCAGGAAGTTCGTGTAGTGGCAAAAAAGTTGTGGATGTGCCAACACAAAATTCGAGAGACAACTGAAATTATTAAGCAGCCACACAATATCAGAAGAGAGCACAGCTACATATTTCCAGAGTCTTAGCTACCGGCTATCCCTGTCCAATGGACCGCAAGTAATCACAAGGCAGAAGCCCCACCAGGCACTGATTTGCAGATGGTTGCCAGTCACAGACAATCTGGCTAGCCAATGAATAGCTTCTTTCCTACCCTCTCCTCTTTTGTCATGACTAGCCTCTTACATTCTAGGGCCAATAAAGTTTCATAATTCTCTCTCTCTCTTTATTCTGCAGAAAACTCTCTCACATTATCATTGACAACAATATCCTAACATTGTCATTCTCCCTTTAAATCTCTCAGAAGCAAATCGCAGTTTGCATTTATTAACTTTCGCTTTAAATGGCTGAGATCAAATATCGAGTTTTGCAAAAACTCAGTTTTTGACACCCTGTAACAACAGCAAATATTAGTTTTTGACAAAATGGTTTCAACAGGTCATGTGTGGCAACAAGCTCGATTTGTATCAATAAAAATCTGAATTTTGAAAAATTGAGAATTTATTGAATTTTGAAAAAAATGTTTATCCATTGGATTATGGATGGGAACAGCTCAACAAAAGAAAGAGAGAATCCCAGATCTAACATTTAAACTGAAGATGTGTGGTACAGTAAACATCCCCTATAATGATCAAGATAATGATAAAACTGTACTAATAATATACCACCATAATGTACAGTCACTATATAACAAAACATATGAATTAAATGTGTTGAAAGTGAGTGAATTGCAAAATGTTTCCATATTGTTCCTTTATCAACACACTCTCTCTAAACCCAATCAAGCCATTCTCCCTTTAAAACTTTACTCAGGCTGAGATCTGCAGACTTACTGCAGATATGTACGGGAGTAGACATCTGTTGCAGAAATAATACAGAAGTCAATAGTCTGCCAGTAAACCTCATATCCTATATTCCAAACTTCACAGAAGTTCTCCTGCACAACTTGCAGGATTAGCACTCCTGGAAGAAAGGATATTGTTGAGCTTAGCCGTAACCTGGGGGACTGTTTCCAGAATTAAATTTTCACTGAAGTGAAGTGTGCATTGATATAATACATCCTGGCAGATTAAAACTTTGTGATGGTTGGTTGGTTAATTTGGGAGGAGTGGACCAAACAAGGTCATCGGTCCGATCAGATTCGGGAATAATTTTGGGGAAGGAAGTTGATAGTGCCCTTTCAAAGGAACCACCGTGGCATTTGCCTGAAGTGATTTAGGGAAATCACAGAAAACATAAAGCAGGATGGCTGAATGCAGCTTCCCTAATGCGAGTCTAGTATGCTAACCACTATACCACCAGGGACCGATGACCATGGCAGTCTGGTCCCTTTAATCCCCCAAACCAACCAACTATACCACCTCACTTGGTCTTTGTGCTGGACTGGGCCTCGAACCCGGGAACTTCTCCATTTGTGGGCAAGTGCTCTACCAACTGAGCTATTCCTGCACAACTCACGACTCATGCTCACAGCTTCACTTCCACCAGTACCTAATCTCCTGCCTGCCAAACATCACAGAATTTCTCCTGCGTAGCTTGTAGCACTAACTCTTCTGGAAAAAGGGATATTGTGGTGACATGGCTTAGCCACACCCTGGGGTATTATTTCCAGAATGAAATTTTCACTCTACAGTGGAGTGTGCACTGATATGAAACCTCCTGGCAGATTGAAACTGTGTGCTCAACTGGGATTTGAACCTGGGACTCTCACCTTTTGTATGCAAGTTTTCTATTGACTGAGCTATCCAAGCACAACTGTCAAGCCATCCTCACAGCTTTAGTTCTACCAGTATCTCATCTCATGCCTCCCAAACTTCACAGAAACTTTCCTCCATAATTTGCAAGACTACTGTCTTGGAAAAAGAGGATACTGCAGGGACATGGTTTAGCCACAACCTGGAGAATTGGAATTTTCACCGTGCAGCAGTGTGTTGATACAAAACTTCTTGGCAGAATAAAACTTTGTTCCAAACTGGGACTCCAACGTGGGACCTTCAGCAAGTGATCTACCAACTGAGCTATGCAAGCGTGACGCTAAGTATACTAATACTTATTCATTCTCATTTGAGTTTGGGTCCTTCATGGCCACCAAGTGTTACATATTTGAGTTTGAGGCCAGAGAAATACAGGCCATCTTTAGGAAGATTCGTTAACAGCAGTGTTACTTTCAGTGTACATCTGTGAATTATCCCACTAATGGAAGCAGTTGAAGGAGGTGGTACTGATTGTCACATTTAACACCTGTACATCAACAATGAATTCTCATAAAGTATAAAATAAACTTTTATTTAGATGAAGTTAAGTGGTCGGTATAATTTCTCCAGTTTTGCTGTTGATGGCACACTGAATTCTGCCTGTACCATGCGAATGAAAAAGTTGCCGAGACATCTGTAAACATAGCAAAGAGATTAGAAATCGTATTTTAAACAAGAACTTGTAATTAACATTATGGCAATTTATATTACGATTCTCAAGATCATTCAAAAATATTATGTTTGTACTCTTTCCACTAGGTACTGGAAATTTAAAGCCCCAGAAAGAATTTTAGTTAATACTTTCTATCGACTGTTTTATTGGGATAAATCTTTCTCTGTGCACCGAACTTGTCTACATCTTCTGTAACTTTCTCTCAGTTTGAAAATAAACACGCTAACTTTTCGTCCTGACAAGTTAAGTCCCTTTAAAATCAGGACCACAGCACTTAACGCCGGCACAGATCAGGAACTATACCCCATTTTTATGTAACAGAACCTTCGTTATAGCTGCCAGTGCATGTTCCTAAAATACAAGGGAAGTGCAGGAAGGTCCAGGTTGTGCATTCGTAAACCGTTGATTTTGAATTTTTTTAAAAAATAATGTTAACCACGAAAAGCGTAACTGAAAATTAAAGAGTTTAGTCCACAAGCGTTTGCATTTCGCTTGGAAGAGTTTTGGGAAGCTCTGACTCATTCCTCCATTTTACTCGTGGTCCCACGCATGATAGAATCTGTACAACGTGTTTCTTGAGGCATGTAGTTACTAATTGTAAACGTTTAAGCGTGCTATGAATTTGAGGATAAGACAATAATCGAATGTAATTGACCTCACTAATCAGCTATGGTAAAGAGCTATTCATGAGGCCTACAACCATTAACTGACAATCCTTTGACAGCATCCTCAGAACGCCAACCCTCCTCCTTTATCCGGGCTTGGGACCGGCAACAGCAACTGAAGAACTACCAAAGTCGCTCTCCAAGTACTGTAGGCGGAGTTAAAGGATTGACATTACTTCCACGCATATTAAACATCTCTAAACACACATTATACATCAACCAGGAATCAGAATTGCGTAAAATTCTCTTATGAATTCAACCTGGCAGTTTCGCAATTTATAGGCTGCAGCGGTACCGACAGCTAGCGAGCGCAGAATCACTGAAATGAAATTTATTGTCCTTAAATTTCCTTGAACATGTCATACCTTGTTCTAGTCTGTTTATTTTAAGATTAAAGCTCGGTAGATACGTATTATGTTACATCATTGACGTAATAAACTGTACAAAAATGGACGGAGACCCCGTTATGTAGTGTTTCTCAATCGCTATACGAGATGGCAGCACGTCCATCAAGTCCTTGTCATGTAAGTTGTGTCCAAAGATTTAATGCCATGTACGACATATTGGAGTGTAATTATCATCTTTTCTTAATAAATGTGTGTCGAGATAAAAATTAGAAAACACATGCACTGCACATGTCGAGTTGGTTTTCAACTTATATTTGCATATTTCGCAGACCAGTGAGCTAGGTTTTTTTTTTTTTTTTTTTTTTTTTTTTTTTTTTTTTTTTTTTTTTTTTACTGGACCGTGTCATCTCAGAAACAAATTAAATATTATTCCCATACCTCAGTTCTGATAAAACATTTTTCGGAGGTTTCCGGTGGTTGCAAAGCAAATAATGGTGACGGAAACCTTCGAAAAAATTGCAATTTCGACTCTCTCTGAAGTGACAATAAAGTAATTATGTGCGTATCAGGTGATAAGAACATGTATGCAAACGAAGGGGAGTGCTTAATGATTACTGCAGTTTTTTTGTACACTTTTACTACGGTGCCGGTATACTATATTAAGTACCAGTATTTCAACGCATACTGTATTTTCATTAGTGCGGAATGTTATTATAATTTAATTTATTGTCCGTACATAATGGACCAGAGGTGTTTCATTGAAAGTTAGTTGCCTGCGTTATTATTTCTATTTAAGTGATGTCTCGTGTATGAAACGAACATTGTGAAGGGGAATGGGGGGCACGTGCTCCTTACTAGGTCTACGTAATAACACTTGAGTTTTAACTGATTTTCTTGAATAAGACGAGACAGGGAAATTACATTCATTTTGATTAGGACTTTTCATGTGACTTTCACTGCCGAATTAAAAGTTGTATTGTTGTATCGCCAGGTACTGTTAGCAAGGGATCAAAAAAAATTTTATTATTATTATTTTGAAATGTGTTGCACTGATGTAGCCTACATGCTATATTCCTTAATAAGCAGTTATTGGGAATGGTATTGCTGTACGAAACATTATCACAACCAATGTTTGTTCTGAGACCCTGAGATTTTGATATTACTGGTACTACATCTCTAATTCTAGCCGTATCAAAAATAAATTGACGTAGCGTAACAATTCTTTCGCAATGTTGAGGACACTGTCCTGGCAGATTGAAACTGTGTACTGGACTAAGATTTGAACCTGGGACTCTCACCTTTTGTGGGCAAGTTCTCAACTGACTGAGCTATCCAAGAACAACTTACAGTGCATCATCACAGCTTTATTTCTGCCGATATTTCATCTCCTTCCTTCCAAAGTTCACAGAGACTCTCCTGCATCAATTGCTGGACTACTCTCGTGGAAAAGAGACATAGTTCAGCCACAACCTAGAGGATTGAAATTGTCACCCAGCAGCAGAGTGTTGATAGGAAACTTCCTGGTAGATTAAAACTTTGTTCCAAACTGGAACTCCAACCGGGGACCTTCGGTAAGTGCTCTACCAACTGAGCTATGCAAGCATGATTCTATGTGTGGATACTTCATGGCCACCAAGTGTCAAGTATTAGAGTTTGAGGCCAGAGACATACAGACCATCTTTAGGCAGATAAAATTCTTATAATTTTTTTTAATAATTGAGCACACAATGAAAAATGACACATGGTGCCAGAATGAATGAATGAATGAATGCCAGTGTGAATGGGCCGTACAATAAGGCTAAAGATGGGGTTGAGTGCACTACACATGGTTACCTGGGTTGGAGTTTTGACATGTTTGTGCCCAAGGTGGGCGCTATTGAGAGAAAGATGCAGATTTTGGTACACAAGTGTTGTAGAAAAACTCTCATGTAACTGTGATCATAGATGGCTACAGCTTGTGAAGGAGCTGCTCATTGTATTCCGATATAAGACCGAGTGCTCAGTAAAATCAACTTTGATTCACAAGTGGTGTGAAATGCGTATTGTTTGATAGTTGTCATTGAAAATTGCACAATAGTTTACTTCAAAATAGCACGCCTTATTAATCAATAGAATAATATTTATATGTGTTCTCATTGTATGGTGTAATTTTGATAGAATTACATACCTCCCATTTTTTGTGATTGAAATAGAACCGGCAGTTGCAGAACCATGTGTAAGGTCTGAAAATAACTGAAATCATTAGACAAAGAAACTGTTGTAGTAGTATTAATGTAATGATTGTATGAATTTGGATTAATGGCAGTTTTATAAAGGCGGTTGAAGTAAGTAGATAGTGTCGGAAGTTCCATGTGGCTTTTCGCGAATGATGCTGTAGTATACAGAGAAGGTGCAGCATTAGAAAATTGCAGCGAAATGCAGGAAGATCTGCAGCGGATAGGCACTTGGTGCAGGGAGTGGCAACTGACCCTTAACACAGAAAATGTAATGTGTTGCGAATACATAGAAAGAAGGATCCTTTTTCGTATGATTATATGATAGTGGAACAAACACTGGTAGCAGTTGCTTCTGTAAAATATCTGGGAGTATGCGTGCGGAACGATTTGAAGTGGAATGATAATATAAAATTAATTGCTGGTAAGGTTGGTACCAGGTTGAGATTCATTGGGAGAGTCCTTAGAAAATGTAGTCCATCAACAAAGGAGGTGGCTTACAAAACACTCGTTTGACCTATACTTGAGTATTGCTCATCAGTGTGGGATCCTTACCAGATCAGGTTGACAGAGGAGATAGAGAAGATCCAAAGAAGAGCAGTGCGTTTCGTCACAGGGTTATTTGATAAGTGTGATAGCGTTACAGAGATGTTTAGCAAACTCAAGTGGCAAACTCTGCAAGAGAGGCACTCTGCATCGCGGTGTAGCTTGCTGTCCAGGTTTCGAGAGGGTGCGTTTCTGGATGAGGTATCGAATATATTGCTTCCCCTACTTATACCTCCCGAGGAGATCACGAATGTAAAATTAGAGAGATTCGAGCATGCACGGAGGCTTTCCGGCAGTCGTTCTTCCCGCGAACCATACGCGACTGGAACAGGAAACGGTTGTAATGACAGTGGCACATAAAGTGCCCTCCGCCACAAACCATTGGGTGGCTTGCGGAGTATAAATGTAGATGTAGATATAGAAGTCAGTGCAAGTTAGAAATGAGAAGGAAGCAAGCCTATTTAAGGTGGTGTGTCCCATTCCACGTGGGCTAAATGTTTTGTGTTGGAGTAGCAGACATTTTGCCTCAAGAATTGGTAAATTTTTAGTGTGAGTGAGGCAGTAGAACTCTGTTTTTGAGCAGATCATTGTGTAGATGAAATTAAAAACTTTCATGAATTGGATAGGTGGTCATATACTTCTAAGTTTTCATGAAAGATGGACTTCGTACAGGCAACAACCTCTAATGTTGTGTTGGGTTTGATTTTCTGAAAGGGTGATTTGTATTTACTTACATTCACAACCAAAGAACAAAAATCGAACTTTAGTTTCTCACAGTAATATATATTAAGCTCTGGTCTGAGACTACACCAGAAACTTTATACACTGTTACAAAACCTGTGCTCACTAGTTCGTGTAATCATTATCTAAACAAACTACTATTTGAGAGCCTGCAACCTAGTGCAATTATAATATTTATTTGGTCAGAATTGTTTGAAAATGTATAATTAATCAATACATTACATTATTCATTCAAGTTATTCACGCTGTACTACCTGCAGTTACAAGTTGTGGACTTATTATTTGTAGGGTAGAGCCCAAGAACATTAATTTGCAGACAACACAAAACTACTGATAAGAAGAGGAATAAAAGTAAGAGTGTGTTATCCAAGTCTACGACATCAGCCATGAGCCATTATTATTCAGTTAGGGATCACACATGTTAGCCCAGCAGCACACAGTGTGAGAACATACATATGTATTAAGAACAGCACCACCTTGCTCATTGAGGGAGGTTGCAGGACTGTTGGATATGCTACAAAGAATGTTCCCACCTGCACGATTAAAAAATGTTCAGGAAGTATCAAGATGTTAAATATCTTTTAAGTCATTCATATTATGTTGGGTAGCATGCCTTGGAAGTGAGTGGTCCAGTTGGCCCTTGGCTACAGTTTGACAGTGGTCATTTATCCAGGTAAACTGTTTGTGATCGTACCCACATGTAATGTTGACTGATTGATTGATTTTGACAGGGAACCTAAAACAGCTTTTGTCTAACCCGCCACTGCCTGCACTGAAACTGAGTTTATTGTGCGGTGTCACTCCCTGTATATCTAGTAAAGCCAACCAATGCCCTTAAATAGTGCAAGGAGTCACTTTACCAGTTTTTCGTTAGACACAATTTCTTCAGCTCTAGTTGTCTTGAAAATTCTGTACTCTTGCTCTCCAATGCTGTGCATTCGAAGATTAGGTGTGATTCAGTTTCTTCACCCTCATCATAGATCCTATATTTAGGGTCTTATTCCATTATACCCATTGTATGTAGCTGTTTCTTGAAATTCCCGTGGCTGGCCATCAATCCAGTCATGAGTTTAATCTCTTTCCTGTTCAATCCCAGAATTACAAGCCTCTTTCAGAACATGGCTTAGGCATCATTACCTTACCACATTTTTGTTTATAGACCTTGGTGCAGTATTCTATGTGCTGTTTCCTAAGCCAGTTCCAAAGTTCTTGCTTGATCATAGCGTTAGTGATTGTCAGGACAGGTTTCAGTCCAATGAATGGAGTCGTTGCCCCCATCCTGGCCAATCTGTCAGCTTGTTCATTGCCACAGATCCCCGAGTGGCCAGGGACCCACACTAGGTTTACCCTATTGCTTTTCCCTAGCTCCACCAGAGCCCTGTGGCATTCTGCAGCAATCTTATATCTCGTTACAGGAGCTGTCAATGATTTCAGGACTGCCTGGCTGTCTGAATAGATGTAGATGCTATGGTTCTTGTAGCACCTATGCATATTCTCCTCCAGACATGCCTGGTTGCAGTAATTTCAACCTGGAATACCAAGGCCAGTTTCCCTAGAGAGATGATGCCCTCCAGTCATGGCTGAACCCCGTACACCCCTGCCCCAGCTCCTTGGTCTGATTTCAACCCATCAGTAAACCAAAAAATGTCCCCCGTACAATGTCAAATTGTTTTTTTTTCTCACTGCTTCCTGCTTCCAATTATATTGTTAGGCTTGTTGAAGCAGTTGGGAGTTATTATACAGTCAGCGGGTATTTCCCCAGCCATTACTATATTTACCTCATTCATTATTTTAGTGTGTGATACTGGATATCCCAGTGAGATCCAGTTTTAAGTCTGTATGCACCAGCTGCTGGCTTCATCTTTACCCAAAGATGTAGTGGAGGCATGTCCAGTATAGCTTCCATCCCAGAAGATGGTGTGCTGCTAATTCCACCTATTGTGGCTAAGCAGACCTGTCTCTGCACCTTATCAAACTCCTTAGCTGCAACCTATTGTTCTGCCTTCTTCCACCATGGCCCCGTAGGAAATCCTAAGTCTAACCACCGTGGTGTATATCCAGTGCATATCTCTGGGGCTTAGGCCATATTTTTGCCACAAGTCCTTCTGTTACTCACTAGAGCACCTTTCACCTTTGAGCAGATGCTCTTAATGTGTGGGGTCTATGTTAGTTTCTTATCTAAGGTTACGCCTAGGTATTTCACTATCTCCTTCACAAGTAGAGTTGCATCAAAGAGCTTTAGATTCCAACTTGAGTGCCGGATATGCCTCTTCGTGAATGGCTCCACAACAGCCTTCTTAGGATTAACACTTAGATCCTGTTTGATGCACCGGTCTTGCACAATGTCCAATGCACCTTGTGCCATCTTTCTAACTGTGTCAGTAAATTTGCCAAGTATTACTATGACAAGGTCATTTGTGTATCCTTGGCAAAAGCATTGTCTGGAATTTAGTTCCTCAATGAGTTCATTCACCACTAGATTCCACAATAAAGGGGATAAAACTCCTCCTTGTGGACAACTTCTATTAGTGTTAATTACCGTCTTTTCATTCATCATGGTAACCTCTCCCTTCCTTTCACTAAGCATGTCCCTAGTCCACTTACATATAGTGGTCCCAAGGTCATGCACCTCTGCTGCCCTTACTATGGAAACAAAGGTTGTGTTAGTGGAGGTCCCCTCGGTGTCCAGGAAGATGCAGAGGGCTATTTTTTGAAAGTGAAGTGCTTACTGCACCCTCACAACGAGTTGATGGAGAGCTGTCTCACATGATTTACCTGGTTGATATGCATGTTGGTTTGAATGTAGATGGGGCCCTAATTAGCCTCCTCTCCCCAACATTTACATTAACCTATTTTTCCAATGTTTTAAGACTGAAAGAGGACAGACTGTTTGGTCTCATATCCTTGGCCTCGATATGATCAATTCTTCCTGGCTTTGGAATGAAGGCAACCTTCACTGCCCTCCAAGCATTGGGAATGATTCCTACTGCTAGACTAACCCTAAATATCCTGCATAGGACTGTTATGAGATTCACTCCTGCCTGTTGCAGGAGAGCTGGAAAGATTCCATCTGCGCCAGGTAACTTGAATGGTTGGAATGTTCCCATTACCCATTGGATTTTATTGAAGTCAACACACTCCTTGGCCAATTCCCAGTCCTCACTTCAAGTGTCTGAGAACCATTGTCTCTCCGGGATCACATTCTGGTCTGTGTTATCTGCCAGAGCGTATTGAGGAAACTGAGTTTTGAGGAGCAGTTCCAGCGTCTCACGTGCTATCTTTGTATATTCTCCATCCTCTGTCCTCAACGAGCCTCCTGGATTAGTTGGTACTCTAGTGAGGATTCTGTGAAGTCCGGCTTGAGCAGCCATATTCTCCACTTCCTCACAAAATGACTCTAGGATGCCTCTTTCGCTTGTCTAATTGCAAGGTTGTAGTTGATAAGGGCCTCACAGTATTTTGACCATTGCCCTTTACATCTCGCAAGATTAAACAGTCTTCGTACCTGTTTTCTTTGCGTTTCCAAGTTATTGTTCCACCAAGGCACACTCCTATTTGTGCACTTCTTAGTGATTGTGCAGTTGCCCTGGTATGAGGTCACTATGGCATAGATAACAGCCTCTGCTACTTCCTCAAACACTACTGGATTCCTTGTTGAGGTTTTAATTTCCAATAAGCTTAAGTCAAGGTCCCTCCTATATGTCTCTCAGTCTGTTTTCCTGGGATTCCTATAGGCTGTAGTCTGTCTAATTCCCATTTCAACTTTGAAATTAATGTACATGTAGTCCAATTAGGATGGCTCTAGTGCCACGTGCCATTGTTTGACATAGCTGCCCATCATCATGGAACCAAAGGTTATGTCCATTACTTCTTCCCTTCTGCTATTCCTGAATGTAGGCTCATTGCCCCTATTTAGGACCTCCAAGTTGTTAGACAGGAGAAATTCAAGAAGGTATCACCTCTACTGTTAATGTCGTTGCTGTCCCACACTAGGTTGTGGGCATTGGCGTCACATCCAACCAACAGATGGTCGCCTTGTCGATGGCAATCTTCTTTCAGTCTCCTCACCTCCAAAGGAGGAGGAGAGCTTTCTTCGTAAAGAAGATATGCTGAGACCAAAACAATTTCCCTCATGATACCTTCCTCACGTAGCTGCATCCTGATGGACATTAAGTCCCTGGAGCAGAACTCCATCATTGGCATGAAATAAATTCTGTTTCTTACATAGATGCATGTTCTGGAGATTCTAGCATAAATCAGCTTACCTCCAGTGCCACCAAGGCCTGATATGCCCCCTTTATACAGGTAGGGTCCTTGTATCAGGGGCACCTTGTCCTTAAGCCATTCCACCGTGTATGCCCCCTCCAGACAAAAATGAGGGCATCACAACGTAAATAGACTCTCCTGGAGTTGGGTCCTGAACCAGCCCCCCCCCCCCCCCACTCCAATCTTTCCAAAGAAAGCTATCTGTACAAGTTCCTCCTGCTACCACCTGATGGCTCGATGTGGATAGCCTTCCTGGATAACTGCCATCTTAAAAACTGAGACTGCAGTACTATAGATCTGTTTCCCTATTTCTTGCCTCGACTTTTTCTGGGCTCGCTTATTCAGGGAGGAGGGAGTCTTGGATTCCTCCCTTATATTCTTGCTACCTGTCTTCGATGTTGTGGGGGTCTACATATCCCCTTCAACCTGAGACAGTTTTTTCTTGGAGGTCTTGGGCTAGAAACCTTTTAATTCCTCCACGTGTGTTTGGGAAGCCATTCTTTTCTTTCCTTTTGTCTCTGCTCCCTCAAAAGTTTCCACCTCTGGGCTCCAGACAAGGCTTGAATCTTGATCTGGTCCAACTTCTCAGTTACAGTTCCCACTTCTGGCTCAGGTCTAGACCCTGATTCCATAGTGGGAGTGCAGTGTTTGGGTGTCTGAGGTCTCAGTTTGCCCCTGTTTGTTTTAATTTATTTTCTTTTGTCATCTCCATCTTGGTCCCACGAGATTTGGGGATCTACACAGTCCACACCACGAAAACCCCCACACGGGTGTAAGGCTACTTACTCAGGGAGGACGCCTGGTATCACTGAGGCTCCATTTGTGACACATCTTCCCTTGTGCCACTCGCCTCTCAGCACGGATTGCATCACATCTTGGGTTGGGAAGGGAATTGGGTAAGGACTAGGAGTGGATAGGGAAGACAGGACATTGTGGGACACTCTTAGTCTGAGCCATCAGCTAAGACCTTTCCGGCAGTAGGTCCTCTACCTTCGGCATAGCCCTCAGCTTAAAGCAGATACGCAAGCCTCTCCACCCACATTGACAGTGCTTCATCAAGATGGTGTCCGCCAGGAGGATGTTGTGGCTTAATTGGAGCTATATTTTAATTTTGATGCATCTGCTTTCACAAAGTGGGTCTGTCTTTGATGGAGTATGAAATGCCTATGACAGGGCTGCAATAGGAGATTCTCAGTAGAGGAATGGGAGAGGTCTTGCACATGGTTTTTCCATTGAGATATTATGAATTTATCAAGGGGCTGGAGGCAGAAGCCTATGATAGAGAAGGATCATGCATTGTAGTATGTGCAGGGGTGAGGCCTTGCATATTTGGCCACCATATTCACAGATATGCTTCACATGCCAGGCATGGCCCCTTCATTACTTCAGACAGCTGTTTATCAACTCATTCACTGAGCTGATTATTGCAAAGCCTTCTGCAGCCACCACAGCATCTGGGAGCAGTCTGTGCCATTATGTGGCATGCAGATTGTGGTAAACAGAACTGAAGTTGTGGTGGACCTACTCACTCCTCTGCACAGTAACTTGTCCACATCCACATGACATCGGGCACATGTTCATCTGTGCAAGTGCTTTGATTGCTGGCAAGTCCCTTGACGGCCAAGTCAGCTATGGCCTCCAGACAGATCGTCAGACGCAATGTGAGATTACGCTGTGTACTTCCACTGCTGTCACTCCTGCAACCCAGCCAACAGACCACCCCGTGCCTTCACTGAGCTCCCAGTGATTGCCACTCCAGAAGATAACACTTCCTCAGCTCATTGCCGCTGCTGATAATCGGGGACTTTGTCCCACTGGTTACTGATTGTGCATCATCACAGGTCATTACCATTATATTATTGCACTACCATAGAAGGGCATTTCAGTGTCATTCATGTGTGGATTTCATTCTTGAACTGTACTGAATTGAGTTAATGTTCAACAAACAAAGTGTTAGCACAAGCTTGGCAGTCACTACCTTGTTACACCATTTAGCAGGTCACTTTAGATGGTGATGAGGATATTGGTTTCTTGAGTTTTCTTTCTCAGTGCTCTTCTTTCACCTGTCATATATTTCAGTTGGTTTGGTGGATACTGGTTTCATGATACATGTGGACCTACTCACTCCTCTGCACAGTAACTTGTCCACATCCACATGACATCGGGCACATGTTCATCTGTGCAAGTGCTTTGATTGCTGGCAATTGTGTGGATTCTCAGTGCAGTGCTCTCCACTGTGACCGCTATGGACACTGTTTTCCTACAATGGTGTGAACAGCTGTTGATCTTGCAGCAGGAGTTCCTGCAGATGTTGTGCAATCAGACTGTGGATTTCCATGTCATCGTGGTGTTGGGTCAGGCACCTGTGGAGATGCCTCATCCTCTGCCACCATCACACCAACACCACCTCTCGTGAACTGCCCCTCCACGATGCTGCTGCCGCCACTACTGCCTTCACCAGTATCACCACGGCAAACCCTCTCATGGCTGTCCCTCATGTGGCTGTCTCTCTCTAGTGATGGGAACAACCAAATGAAAGCAGTCAATTCAATCAGTTGTTGGAAAACCATTGACTCATTTGGTTGTAGTTTTATGTATCAGTTGAATAATTCATTCATTCCTTTGACTGAAACCATTTTATGGGAGCAACCTAATGAAAACAGTCGATTCAGATGGTTGCACTATTCATTCATTCTTTTGAGTGAAACCGGTTTGTGGGACAAACCAAATGAAAATGACCAAGTCAGTCAGTTTTATGTATCAGTTGGATTATTATTCTTTCATTTTTTTCAAGTGAAACCATTCTGTGTACATGATCGAACAAAAACAGTTGCCCAGTCCACTGTAGTTTTGCATATTGACTGAATTATACTATTCATTCTTTATTTTCAAGTGAAACCAGTCTGTAGTTTTTCTGTCTGTCTTTCAAATGAAATCACTGTTTCCTGTGTTTTAGTTGACTGAACTCTCCATTCATTCGTCTGAGTGAAACCACTCTGTTGAATTGAAGCAGTAATATACAACCAGGGTACACATACCCCAAAGGGTAGTCCTTCCCCATGGGTATGTCAAGACATCTCAGGGGGGTACAGCAAAGTTAAAATAAACATTATACATGTTGTTTTTGTTGTTGTTGTTGTTGCGGTCTTTGGTCTGAAGACTGGTTTGATGCTGTCCTGTGCAAGCCTCTTCACCTCCCAATAATTACTGCAACCACATTATACATATTCATTTAATTTTATACTGAATAGAGTAACTCATATTTTCATCATTTAAAATTGATTAACGTACTGCTGTGGATTAAGTGGCTCCAAACACAATTAATACATATCTACCTAAGGTGGTGTATTATTGGGGCTTCAAAATTGATCATAAATGTTACTTCCCTTAAGGGTAAATGAAAAGGAACATTGCCAAATTTTAGGGACTGTTTGCATCTCATTTTATTGGTTATGTACATTAATTGAAAACCGCTGGAATCTAGACTTTAAGCAGTTATTCAGCCATTTATTTGTGTGGACGGTAAATATAGTGTGTAGAAAATTATGATACTGGACGCGTTGTACAAATCGTACTCATACACGAAAACCTGTTTACATTTTACAGCCTTTGAAAAGTAGCAGCTATTGTATTTCACAAGTGTGAAGTAGTACTATTAACATTTGTGTATTTTTACTTCAGTTTCACAGTGAAGCCTGTGTCTAGCTACCATTGTAAACAGCCTGACACCACTGACACCACCCATGTTAGCACACCTGCCGTGAGGCACGTGTTAAGGTGCATTTACACCTGTGCTACTTTAGTGCACACTAGGCACATGCAACCATTGCATCTACCAGCAAGGGGGCACATGCAGTGGTGCAAAGTTACATATGCCTCTGAGGTGTGCACAAAGGTCACTGTGTGTGAGCGCAGGAGTGGGGAAGGCACATGCAACAGTCATGCACATGCCCGTGGTTCATTCTGTTTATTGGTTTGTTTGACAATAACTATAGTTGAAAGATTCAGTTTCTTGCATGTGTTTGTGTTAGTACCTTTGTCGATTCTATTAAGCAGAAACAAAAATAATTTGTGGAGGATTATCATTCCTTTCCTTGTTTGTGGTTTGTCAGTTCTGCCCATTCTAAAGATACAATGAAGCCAATTTGTAAGCAAGCAGCTTCGCGCGCACATTGTAGTGTTGCTGAATAGTATAGAGGTAATAAATGCATCACGAGTTCAAATACTACTGTGGTCTTTTTTTTAATTATTTTTTGTTCAGTTCGAATACCTGCATCATTTAAACATAAAATGCATCAAATAAATGCTGATCAAAACATATCTACTCATTCATTTTATGAAAAATACACATCTTCATGCTGCATGCAAAATTCCATAGTTCACTGTGAAACAATTTCTTAATTAACAATATTTTATAAAAGATTGTTAATAGATATATGATTTTTTAAATTTAAATGATCTTTGTTAACAATATTTTATATAATACTGATAATTAATCATTTGTAATTAAAACTGCAATTTTGCACATGATATTTCATTAAAAACAAGGAGATAAGCACTTTTGATAAAAATAATGACTCGATATATGTTAATTAGCATATATTTGATGAATTTTGTGTAAAATGATGTAGGTATTCAAAATGAAAGAAAGTAAAATATCCCATTGAAAAAATCTGTAATTACTGCTGAGACGGTATATATGAAAGTTTTGGGTATTAACAGCATTCCAAAATACTCTTCTCATTGTGTGCTACCATTTACTAAAAACCCATTTCCATATCTTGAAAAATTTACAAAATATGGGGGATGTTATGAACAATTCACTATAGCCATACCACTGTGTATGTGTGTGGGCACCGTGTGTGTGGGCAGAAGTGAGAGTGATACATAAAATCCATTTTCTTAAGATTGGAGACAGATATAGACTTCCTTCCAAACTACAAACTCATAGTGATCCTTGATTTTCATTGCAAACTATTCAAATTTTGTATGGAGACATAGATAATCCCTAAATGTCCCAATAACTATGATCTTTAATGAAAATATAGGCAATTCATCTTGAAGCTGATATATGACTGTAAATAACAGAAAAATCAAAATTTTTCATCCCGTAGTTTCCGTAGTATCGTTTGATATGCATGCCCCTTCATTCTGCTAGAGTGGAGCACTGATGTGGGCAAACAATCTAAGTGTGAAGGGGACCACTCCACACCCAAGTTGAGACTGAGGCACCTAGATGTGTGCCTCTGCTTGTGTGTGGGACAAGCACAGTACATGGCGACTAGCCACAAGGCAAAAAGTCTTGTGCACTATGCCCAGAGCAGCAGAAGCTGCAGTGGCACATATCCTCCATTGGCTGCAGCCATCTGTTATTACAGCAGCAGTTGTATGTTGCCACTGGTGCTACCTCCTATATTTGGCTGCTCTCCCGGCCAACCAGAAGACAAGCTGCACTCAGTTCTGCATGGCAGGCAATCAAATTGCCAGAGAGAGTGAGTTGGAAGGGAGAGAATGATAGTGTAGTCAAGGTGTAATTGGTGTTCATAGCTCAAGCAGTATCTGGTAATGTTCTGCTGTGAGACCTTTAATGCAAAAAATGTAAAATGAAGTTTTCCCCCAACAAACTAACTAATATTTTTAGAAATATAGTTTTTCATTCACCTCTCTGTGAAATCAAATTTTCTCTAAAAAATGTTGGCAACCCTAGTCATAATGCATGTAAAAGCTGAGAAATATATAAGTGAAATCACTCAAACCCAGACAGAGACTGAATGAAAACAACATTGTCCATATGGCAGATGTAACTGTCAGAGACTTGTTTGTGTCAGTCAGCTGTCTCAAATTTATTAGAAACCTCTCAGACCTGGAGAGTGAGTGAAAGCCATTCATATAGATGACATGGCCGCAGAGATTCAGTTGTTCCACTCAACTGAAAAAACCGACTGAAAAAAAAAAAAATCGATTGGCTAAACCAGTTGTTAAAGCAAATCGGTTTTCCCATCACTATCCCTCTCTTGGCCACCTCTCTTGTGGCTCTCTCACAGCAGGTCCTCTTCATGGTGACACAGCCACCTCAGTCCCATCAAGCCCACTTGATATCGTCCCAGCCACTGCCATCACCACAGCTGCCTCTTTCACAACCTGCATCCAGTCACAGCTGTCCTTGTGTGCACTGCCAGCCCCATTATGTTCTTCCAGGCCTGGGTTGTGTTTCCATACCACTACCTTGTCCTCTGCCCGTGCCTTTTCTGCTGCTGCCTCCCGCAGATTGTTTCCATCTGTGTGCATACTCCTTGTACTTCATTTGATGGGACTGTTCTCATTCTTCAGTTCCTGATTATCTCGTTTCATTTCACTATGGTGGCTGCCTGGAGCCTCCTTCCCTGGCTGCCATGTTTCTGTGAGATCGTTGCACCATCTCCTTCAAGCGGGAAGGGGTGTAGTATACGAAGGACTGAGCACCTGCATATTCGACCATCACATTCAGAGAAAGGCTTTACAGGTCAGGCACGGCTACTGCATTACCTGAGACAGCCATTTATTGACACATTCACTGAAATATTTACTGCCAAGCCTCCTGTGGCTGCCACAGTGTTTGGGGTTACAGGCTGCTCCACTACGCCACGTGGAGATCACGATAAACAGTGCTGCTGTCACGGGAGACCTACTCACATCTGCACAGTCACATTTTCATGTGATACTGTGCCTGTGTTCCTCCGTCCAAGTACCTATGTCATTACCAAGACCCTCGATGCCAGTTTAGCTCTGGCCTCCAGATGGATCACCAGCCATACTGTGAGACTACGCTAAGGACCTTGCTGCCTGCCGCTTATGCAAGCCGGCCAACAGTGCTGCCTTGCACCTTCACCAGGCTCCCAGTCAATGCCAGGTGACCACTGCTCCAGAAGACACCAGTTCCTCAGCTCTTCACCACTTCCAACAGTCGGAGATGTCACCCCTGTGGACACCAGTTATGCATCATCACCGAAGGTCATTTCCACTGTATTCTTGTGTCATCAAGGAAGGAGATTTTCATTTTCTTCATGTGTAGACTTTGTTCTCGAATTGTACTGAACTGAGCTGATGTTCAATAAACAATGTTACTTCAAGGATGCCAACCAATCACAACCTTCATATGCCACTCAGCAGGACACTACACTGCATACCTACCAGGTTCAATAAGTTCCAGGACTACTGCAAAGTAAAATACAAAACGAGGTTGAAAAAATTACTAACGTATTAGTTTTCATCATACAACCTCCATATGTCCCATACTTGCAGGTACCCCAATAATTAGTGGTGAGCTGATTTTCAGACTGGTGGAAGAAAAGCATATACCACCTCAACATTAGGACGTCAGCAGCAACATTAATAGTAGCCAGAGTTTAAACTTTGTGCTTTGTGCTTAGTTCTGTATTTTTTAATGCCTCTGTTTGGAACCTGCCTGGATAGCTGTGCATGTTAAAGCACCACTTCTGGGATGGAGATGTGTGCCAGGTCCATGTTGAATCTGCCTGGTTGATTAATGATGAGGGTTGTTATGGTGACCAGTGTGGATGTGGTTTTTAGGTGGTTTCACACATCTGACTAGATCAGTACCAGTATGGTAGCCAAGTCCCACCTCAGTTATATGATCTCCAACCATTTGAAAACTTTTGCTCACTTTCGCATGAATAGCACTACATACAGACAGTTGCAGTACATATATCCCATCCCTAGGGGTACCAGCAAAGAGGGCATGCATCCACCCCTTAAATTAACTGTGCCAAATCCGTTCATAACCACACCGACCCTGAACTGATGCAGCATAAATACACAAGAAGCAAACAGCACTTTGTAATTTCTTTGCTTGTTTTTCTTTGTTTACAAGACTTAGGGTCATGCATTGCTGACTTTGTAACATCAGTGTATAGTAATATCAGTGATCCTGAAGGAATGGAGACAGCAGCAATAAAGGTGCTGCATGATCAGTGACTGTAATGACATGGGGCATGCCACAGGGCATTCTTAATCCTGATAAAACAGAGATCAGACTCCTTTATACACCAGCCTACATTGTGCCTGCCTCCACTGCAATTCTTATAATGGACATTTCTTGTATTATGAATGATGATTCTGGTCTACTGCTACATAACAGTGATTGTAGAATAAACTGCACCATGGATAATACATTAGAGATGAGGCTATTTGAATTCAATATGTGCCTCTCTATGAAAACAGTGTTAGTAAAGATGGTAAAACAGCTAGCAGAAACATTCTCAATAGCTAATTGAATAGTAGCAGCTCAGTCTACTTTTACAACAACAACAGTAGGCCACATCATTAAGTGAGCAGTCCACAAGCCACTTCTGGGTTTCTGCCCATTGTGTTTGCAGCCTCCAATGTGGCCAAGTTAGATAGGGACTCATATGCCTGGTGGCTTCAGTAGAACTTTCAGACATTCCTGGTATCAGATCCACTGCTTGAAAAGTCTTTCTTCTTGACAATGTCTACTCTTAAGATTTGCTGCATCTTGCACAAATGAATTCCTAAAGCAGAACCAGTGGACTTGTCATTTCAGGAAATGTGTGACGTACTCAACAACCATTTTTGTAACCATATGAATGTTATAGTGCCCTGACCAAATGCCCACCAACTTCACAAATGAGAAGGATAATCATAGCACTTGTAAACTGCCAGTTTTTGTGGCATTAGCCACAAATATGAATTCGATTGTGGGATGTGTGAAACAACTTAGAAACAGCTTATACAGACTTTCTGATCTGTGATACTGTCTTAGGCTACGCCCTTGTTAAGAAAATTTGACAGGAAACATTACAATAGCTGCCTAGAGGAAGTGCTGCACATATCTCAGACTTTTGATGTGGCATAGGCCAGGAAAGAGTTGTATCACACAAACATACCATCCTCCAGAACTGGCCCTCTCTTTCCTCTGCAGATAATTCTGAACAAACATGAGGTAAAGCAGCAGTCAGTCAGCGTTCTGTACAGTGCAAGAAGGAAAAGCCAAAATGTTGTTAAAAATCAAAATATGGAAACTCCAGGTTTGAATATCAGCAGCAAGGATGACACATTAACTTGCAGATAGCCTACTGGTCTGATGTGCCAAAATATTGTTAGTTAGCTCTGCATTTCATACATATAGCCATGAGAAATATTATGATGTGGAAGATTTCAGTTGAACTAAAGAGTAGAGGAACAATTAAAAAATATCTAGCCATTTACATGATTATCATTGACTGTTTATTTCCACTCGAGAAGTCTTCTGTGGTACAGGAAGTGTTATAATGGAGAAACAACTTTAATCTTCAAATGGTTCAAATGGCTCTGAGCACTATGGGACTTAACATCTTTGGTCATCAGTCCCCTAGAACTTAGAACTACTTAAACCTAACTAACCTAAGGACACCACAGAACACCCAGTCATCACGAGGCAGAGAAAATCCCTGACCCCACCGGGAATTGAACCCGGGAACCTGGGCATGGGAAGCGAGAACGCTACCGCACGACCATGGGCTGTGGACCTTTAATCTTCACTTGGAAACATTTTTGCTCACCAACATACATATTATTTCCATGGGGAGATTATCAAAGCGTTTTGTAGCTATGTTTCAGTCATTTCTGTGCTACAGCTAGGTTTAGCAGAAGGAAGAGCAGACAATTTTTTCTTCTGGTATTGTATTTGTCAATATCTCTATTATTTTTAAACTGTGACACCTTTTTACAGTAAATTTAACCAGTGAATAAAGGTACTGTGAGGTTGCGGTTAATAATACCAGTAGCTTAGAGATACCCTTGCAAGTTGCACATGTTTGAATACATACATAATTTTGATACATAATTTCCATTGAGCAATGAATACTATTTGCCTAAGTGAGGAGTTACCTGAGAATATTATCCCAGAGGACTTAAAGGAATGAAATTATGCAAAATATGTTACCTTACTGTGGGTGGAGTTGTGTGCAGTGCACAATGATATGAACAAGTAGATTGGAAGGGGGAGGTAGAACAGACTCCCAGCTATGAGAAACTCTTTCCCAACCCTTCCTTCCAATCCTTACTGCCTTTTTCCCCTCACTCACTCAACCACACACAACCCATACACATTTTAAAAAACTCAGTTTAAATGCAATATACTCCTAGCACAAAACTGGACTGAAAACTTTTCTTTTTCCTACACATTCAGGATAACAAAATAGAACTTGATGGTGAGATAGGTGCTGTTGCTACTTTTATCAATTTGTACACTTTCCAGTAGTCAGGAGCCCCATTCTTATTGGCCACAGTACGTGGACTCATGTCTTTCAGCAGGCAAAAGATTCCAGTAAAACGTAAGTGTTCCTCGAAATTCTATTAATAAACAGTCCACAAATGATAGGCATATAGTATTCAATTTACTGGATGTGAAAAACATCTTTGTGTTAGAGGCCTAATGGTATTTGGTTTCTCAATACAAGATTCAGTAAATATAATGCCTGATACAATTCAGTTCACTGAAATAAAGGGTCTTTGCCAAGATTTTCCACTTCTTTTTGAGCCCAGGCTGGAATGCGTGACTAAATTTCACATGCCTATTAGACTATCAATTACCACCAACAAAGGTGGCACAGTGATAGGACACTGGACTTGTTTTCAGCCAGACGATAGTTCAAATCCCCACCTGGCAATTGAAATTTACATTTTTCATGATTTCCATGAATCAGCTATGGGAAATGCTAGAATAGTTCTTTTTGAAGTGCTTGGACAATTTCTTTCTCCATGTTTACCCAATCCAAGATTATGCTCCATCTCTAATGATCTTGTTGTAAATTGGTGTCAAACACTAGCTTTCCTTCCAGCAACTACACAAAAAATGTATAGGACTCACCCAGTTCCATTCACTCTCACAGAATCACTAAAATAAGAATTTGACAGATTACAAGTGACTGGAGTTATCAAATACATTTCCACTACTGACTGAGTCATATCCATAGTAGCCACTGCGCTGTTATGTGACACATTTATCACCAGCTGCAATTACAACAGACTTTTTTGTTTGATTCAAAACTGGCAGATTTTGATTGAGCTCCATGAAGACGATCCTTAATTCTGAGCCTGTTGGTGTCCTTTACACCGAAACTGAGGAGGTTCGGTGGAGCAGCATGTTAGCCAGTGTTGTGTTGACATCTGAGTGGGAAGGTTGCCTAATTGAGAAGGAACACTGTTTGGCAAGTGGCAAGAATGTGAAAAAATCAAGAGTGCCATTGTACTGCAATGGAAGAGGGGGTGCGTGTCACTGCCAATCTGCTGTATTGGTACTTGCAATGTGACTTTTATCATCAGTTGTTCTGGAACTCATATATAGTGCAGTGCACTATGGAAGTCTTAGACCAAGACATTGTCAATG
The DNA here is from genome assembly GCF_021461395.2 of Schistocerca americana. NCBI lineage: Eukaryota > Metazoa > Arthropoda > Insecta > Orthoptera > Acrididae > Schistocerca > Schistocerca americana. The sequence continues at coordinate 718,281,994 of NC_060130.1, forward strand.
AAAGCTTGGTGTGCTTGTTTTAGAATAAAGTAATTATGAGGAGGAAATGTGTGCAACAGAGGCAGTGCACTCAACAACTCCATGAATTAAATTGGTATGTTCTGTTTTGCTCATTACCTATGTGCTTGCTGATTGTAACACTATGGATTTGTCTGTCCTCTCTTGTCAAGTGTTTGAACTTTGTAAGAAGATTACACTACTTTGGGACTAGGCTCTAGGCAGTGATGTTTCATGACATATAACCTGGTTTGAGTTTTATGAGATAATGAGTTGTGTTTAACTCTCTTCTGCCCAAACTATGAAAAAGTGTACCAAAGGATTTAATATTTCAGGATAATTTTATCAATGCAATGAAAATAGTGCATGGTGCATTGTAATACACAGATAATGGATATATTTGTTTTAATTTATGTACAAAACACAAGTAAGACTTTGCATCCCATAAGGCTCAATTTACATTAACTAAAACAATACAAACCCAGGTCATAAACATCAAAACCCTCACAATTATTTCCTTTCATATCTGCAGGACCCAAACTTTCTTACAATTAAATGAACAACACAGTGCATATGACAGACTGTCATTGTTTTCTATCTTCTGTGGACAGATTTATTGAACTATCACAGCCATAATTTCCTGTGCTATGGAAGAGGTACACAATTGTCCAGACAGGACACCAGTGCGTGAATTCTACTCCTTGCTGTTATGTAACTCTAGAAAGTCATGGGATTTTCAAGTCCTGTCAGGCCAGAAAGGGTTAAGGAACTCTCTGGCCATGCATTTGGATATTAGCATTTGTCTTGGCTTGTCATGGTAGTCCTGGATTTGGTTCCCAACTGACTGTATTTCCTTGTGCATGTATTTTGGTCAGAACAAAGCTTGCAAGTGGGCACCATGCCAGATTAATTATTGTTTAAGGTTATTATAGGGTAAGTTGTATATTTCATGTCCAGGAGATGTAGGATGTTGTTTTGTACCTACAATTGTGTATTAGATACTGTTGCCTTAGGATTTTTAAATTTAAATTGTGCTGGACACACTAAAGTTTTTTCTTAAATTATCATTTCGAACTTGCTGACTAGTATGCCTGTTGTAAGTTCTTACCACTGAGCACTGAGTTTTGCTTTTACTGATACACAAGTAATGTAATTTTAATGTTTGTTTAGCATCTTAAATGTACCAGCAAATTATGATGTTATGTTTTTGTTAGAAATTTCATTTGTGAATTCTTCACAGGATGTTATGAACCGGTATAAGTACTGTAATTATTTCTATCTTACTCTGATGTTAATTATGGCTTTTTTCTGATAAGCAAAATTATCAATTTGTGTATACTAATTGCCAAAAGAGATACTATATTTAAGTTTGATTGTGAAGAAGCACCGTATGTAAGTCATGGGTAGTGAGCTGTGGATGAAGATAGGTATCTGTATGTATTTGTATTTATTTATTTATCCTGTGGATCACATATTGTACAAAGTACACATGATATAGGACAAGTCATTTTTCTTAACAAATATGTAGTTTGGAGAAAAAAATAGGCAATGGGCTGCCATTTAAAAAATGTACACAAAATTGTTCAGTGATGAATATAGTAACTTCACATACAGAGAATACAAACAATTTACATGGGGAACTAAGAAACATATAGGCAATGTAGTGCTACTTTAAATTTGCACAAATAATCACTGAGATTACAGAATAGTGAAAATGTCAACTGGAAACACAACAGATGGACAATGTCATTTAAAAACTACATTAAACATGAAATTAACATTGAGATTTCTCAGACAATTAAGTTTTAATACTAATGGAATGTGTACTTGTACATTCAAAAGCGAGTTGAAAAATTTTGGGAAGTGAAACTGAATCATAGTTGTGTATAGTAGAAATTAGGTTATTATTTTGCCTACAGAATGTTTTACTCTAATCACAGTATTTTACAAAGGAACTTTATAATTTTTCATTTCCAGGAATTCTTGTACTGAATAGAGACAGTGCTTTGTCAGAAATGCCTTTAGTTTATTTTTAAATATTGGATCTGGAGCAGTTTTTATTTGTTCTGGAATTTTATTGTGTAATACGACACCCAGATGAGTTACATATATTTTTGGTATGATGATGTCCTTGAAAAAATTTGATGGATATTAGATTGCCCTCTGGTATAATGAGCGTGTATATCATTGTTTTGGATTAATTTGCCTGTTCTTGAGAGGTATTCCCTGGTGAATAGGATTGTTTCTTGAATGAATAGGGATGGGATGCTTAGAACATTAAGTTTTATAAATTGACATTTACAGGATTCCAGCTTTTTGAGGCCACAGATTATCCTCAGTGCTCTTTTTTGTAGTTTAAATATATTTGTGCTGTGAGTTGAATTTCCCCAAAAGATGATTCCATAGCGGAGCAGTGAGTGGAACTGCGCATGGTATGCTTGCATTAATGTGGATTTACTTGTAGTAGATTTTAGTATTCTTAGTCCATAGCACAATGATGAGAGTTTCTTTGATAAGTTGTTTATATGTGTGTCCCATTTTAAATTTTGTTGGACCCATAGACCCAAAAATTTTGTTGCATTTACATTTTCAATTTTATCATTATTTAACTTTACTTGGATAGTTTTTTGACTGGATGTGGGAATTAGATGGAAGTTGATACATACAGTTTTCCCACTATTAACAATTAGGCCATTTTTGTTAAACCACTCAGAAAGTTTTTCCATAGAGTTATCAGATATTGTCTGAAGGGATTCAGGGCTAGATCCAGTCAACACTATGCTTGTATCATCAGCAAACAGGATAGTTTTTTGTGGGCTCATACGTTCAACAAGATCATCTATGTAAATGAGGAAAAGTAATGGCCCTAGAACAGAACCCTGGGGAACACCATATCTTATTGTTCTTTCCTCCGAGAGGAAAACTGTGTTATTTATTTTATTCTGTACATTAATATCGTATTGAAGTGATACCTTCTGTCTGTGGTTTTGTAGGTAAGAGCATAGCGAGTTGTGAGCCACACCTCTTATTCCTCTTCTTTCCAATTTAGCAGGCAGTATTTTATGATCTAGTACGTCAAAGGCTTTAGAGAGATCTAAGAAGATACCTGCAGCTATATTATGTTGGTCAATTGATTTCAGTATGTGGTCCAACAGTTCAAAAATTGCTATCTGGGTGGATAAAGATTTACTAAAACCATGTTGTTGAATGCTGATTGGTGCGTGGTTTTTTATGAAATTTATAAGCCTGTCATAAAAAAGTTTTTCCAGGATTTTTGAAAAGATGCTTAATATGGATAATGGTCTATAATTGGATACTAAATCAGGGGAACCTTTCTTTAGTAATGGTGAGACTTTAGCTATTTTGAGAGCATCTGGAAAAATGCCAGTTTTTAATGATTGGTTGTAGATGGTTGATAATGGCTTTACTATATGGGGAGCACACACCTTTAATATGAGGTCAGGTACTTCATCATAGCCACTAGAGATTTTATTGCGTAACAATTTTATTATGTTCATAATTTCATCAGGGTTTGTTTCATAAACAAACATTGTAGCACTAGTGCTGTTTGACGTATTGGTGGAATTGAAGAACGATACCTTGCAGTTTGCCTGAATGAGATCTTCTGCTAGTGAGGTGAAATATTCATTGAACTTGTTTACAACTGTGTATGGATCTGTGACCTTAGAGTCATTAAGTGTTAGAGAAATGTTTTCCTTTTTAGGTGTTGAACTACAAGTTTCTTTTTTAATAACGTTCCACATAGCTTTCATTTTGTTTGAAGAGTTTCTTATGAAATTGTCATTCCATAAAAGTTTTGCCTGTCTAATCACTCTAAGATAAGTTTTTTTGTAGGCTTTACAATAGTCAGAAAATTCTTCAGTGACTATGTATTTTTTGGAGCAATATTGGAGAAATCTGTTTCTCTCACTAGAAATTTTGATTCCTTTTGTTACCCACGACTTTCTATTTTGATTGCTTGAAGTTTTTGTTTCAAAAGGAAATGCTGTATTAAAGTAATAAAGGAAGGTGTTATGGAAGCTTAAGAACATATTATCAACAGTTGTTTGCATGTAAACACTGTCCCAATTTTCCTTAGCTAATAGGAAGTTAAAAATCCTAATATTGCCATCTGAAAAGTTTCTTCTTTGAAATACTTTTTTGGGGCTGATTTTACTATTTTCCATGTCAACGTTCAGTAGCTGAGCATCATGGTCACTGTATCCCATGCTCAGTACTTCGCCAGTGAATTTGTAACCAGTATCAGTTATGAAGATTTGATCAATTATTGAATCAGTATGCTCTGTTGATCTTGTTGGAGAGTGTATTGTGGGGATCATATTAAAGGATTTGGTCATGTTTAACAAATCAAGTTTAGCATTACTGTTTTTTGATAAATCAATGTTAAAATCGCCACAAAGTATTATTCTCATATTTAATGAGCTGACACTATTCAGCAGAACTTCTAATTTGGTCATAAAATTTGGAATATTACTACTTGGTGCTCTGTATACATTTATAATTATGTAGTTTAGTTCAGGCAACTTAACCATAGAAAGCTCAAATTCCTTATCTTCAGATAATGCAATCTGTTCATTTAGGCCTACCTCACTGAATTTTATCTGGTCCTTTGCAAATATAGCAGTACCGCCATGTGTGGAGAAATTCCTACAATAGAAGCTTGTTAATGAGTACCTTGGAATAGAGGTTGACTGAATTTCTTCTTTAGACAGCCAGTGTTCGGTAATACATATTACATCTGGATTTATTTGAGACTGAAGTAACACTTCCAGCATTTGTATCTTATTTCTGAATGACTGGACATTATGGTGTAATACAAGAAATGATGGACTTTGTGACTTTTCAGTTATGGGTTTAATTAATTTCTTTTCTAAAGGTATTTCTGACACAGCACTTACCCTAAAAAATTGGCCGAGATTTTATTTTTGTGTGTGGCTTCTTGCACGCAATTTTCAGTAGCAGAGATGGTTTTGAGTGGTTGACACAGTTCTGCTTCCATCAAAGCTTCTGTTTTTGGCCTAAACCATTTTGTAATTTGTGGTTGTTTGGCGATCTTGATACTTGGGGCTGATTTCTTCAGGATATGATTTCGGAGTTTTTCTACTATTTGGTCTAACATATTTAAATGTAGTCCATGAGCTGTATGAAATCTTCTTCCTAAATTGTATGTGTCAATCATCTCTACGTTATGAAACGTAGAACATATTTCTGATATCAGTTTGTTTGCAATGCAAATTTCTTGGTTGACACAGGACCAGGAAGGCAAATCATAACGATGAGGAATGTTAACAACGAGTACATTTGTATGTAATAGGTTGTTTATTATGAAGGAGTGAAGGCAACTATTGTCATTATCCCGAGATAACATAATTGTTAATTGTATTAATGAAAACTGCTGAAGCAGGCAGTGTAATCTGTGCATCAGTATTTTGTTGTAGCGTGAAATTGTCAGATATTAGTTTGTGAAATTTGTAATATTAAGATAATAAATGCTAACAGGTCATTCTGCACATCAATCACTTGGTGTATCACTCTCATTTCTTACTAGTGTAACATCGGAGAGAAACCTAATGGATCCTGAAGAATTTGTGATTTCCAAGATATAATTACTGCCTCATCAATATTACATACATGCTCCATTCCATGCATGGATAAACTTTTAGCTAAATTATTAGGTGACAAAGATTTTTCTAAAATTAACGTCATGGATGGATGCTTACAACTTCCCTTAGAGGAGGCATTATGGAGAACTGCTCTAATATATATGCCTTTTAAAACCTATTGTATATAGATTATCTCTTGGAATGTCAAGTGCTCTGGAAGTATTCCAAAAGTTTCTGGAACAACGAAAACAACATGTATATCATCAGTTGTTCTTTGTTCTCTCAGGATATGTACAGTGGCCTTGGGGGCCAAAATCAATTGTGATATTTAAAATAAAAGTAAAACTGCAGCCTGTACTGTCATTTTATTTCTAATATACATCATTGCATGAACTGTCTCAATGGTGTTATTGTGAAAGGAAGTGACCGTAAGGTCATTTGGATAATTTCATGAAGTTCTTTGCTAAACTTGATGTGATAAGCTTAGAATGTAACTTAAAGAAATGAGTTTGTTTCAATAGCAGATAGAATATCATGTTTATGTGCTTAATGTGATAGTTTTTTTTTTTTTTTTTTTTTTTTTTTTTTTTTTTTTTTTTTTTTTTTTTTTTTTTTTTTTTTTGCAACCTACGTCCTCAATTATTTGCTTGACGTATTCCAATCTCTGTCTTCCTCTACAGTTTTTGCCCTCTACAGCTCCCTCTAGTACCATGGAAGTCATTCCCTCATGTCTTAGTAGCTGTCCTATCATCCTGTCCCTTCTCCTTATCAGTGTTTCCCACATATTCCTTTCCTCTCCGATTCTGCGTAGAACCTCCTCATTCCTTACCTTATCAGTCCACCTAATTTTCAACATTTGTCTATAGCACCACATCTCAAATGCTTCGATTCTCTTCTGTTCTGGTTTTCCCACAGTCCATGTTACACTACCATACAACGCTGTACTCCAGACGTACATCCTCAGAAATTTCTTCCTCAAATTAAGGCCGGTATTTGATATTAGTAGACTTCTCTTGGCCAGAAATGCCTTTTTTGCCATAGCGAGTCTGCTTTTGATGTCCTCCTTGCTCCGTCCGTCATTGGTTATTTTACTGCCTAGGTAGCAGAATTCCTTAACTTCATTGACTTCGTGACCATCAATCCTGATGTTAAGTTTCTCGCTGTTCTCATTTCTACTACTTCTCATTACCTTCGTCTTTCTCCGTGATAGATACTTAACCTATAAAGCTCACAGGTAAGCAATGAAAGTTTTATCAGTCCCACAAAACTTAACAGAACTGCAGGTCTTGTTGTGCTAGATGAGCTACTGTAATCTACATCTACATCCATACTCCGCAAGCCACCTGACGGTGTGTGGCGGAGGGTACCTTGAGTACCTCTATCGGTTCCCCCTTCTATTCCAGTCTCGTATTGTTCGTGGAAAGAAGGATTGTCGGTATGCCTCTGTGTGGGCTCTAATCTCTCTGATTTTATCCTCATGGTTTCTTCGCGAGATATACATAGGATCGAGCAATATACTGCTTTACTCCTCGGTGAAGGTATGTTCTCGAAACTTCAACAAAAGCCCGTACCAAGCTACTGAGCGTCTCTCCTGCAGAGTCTTCCACTGGAGTTTATCTATCATCTCCATAATGCTTTCGCGATTACTAAATGATCCTGTAACGAAGCGCGCTGCTCTCCATTGGATCTTCTCTATCTCTTCTATCAACCCTGTCTGGTACGGATCCCACACTGCTGAGCAGTATTCAAGCAGTGCGTGACCAAGCGTACTGTAACCTACTTCCTTTTTTTTTTTTTCGGATTGCATTTCCTTAGGATTCTTCTGATGAATCTGTCTGGCATCTGCTATACCGACGACCAACTTTATATGATCATTCCATTTTAAATCACTCGTAATGTGTACTCCCAGATAATTTATGGAATTAACTGCTTCCAGTTGCTGACCTGCTATACTGTAGCTAAATGATAAGGGATCTTTCTTTCTATGTATTCGCAGCACATTACATTTGTCTACATTGAGATTCCCAATGCTGCACAAAGTAAGCACCCATGGCTGGATCGAGAACAATTTCTTACATAAATGACTTATCATTTGATGCACCCCACCTCTCCCTTTTCCATTATATATTTTTAATTTTGTCAGTTTTTGTAACAATTTTGATACACATTGCATACAAATCTTGCGCCTGGGTGCCCCACTCAGCTTAGCACCCAAAGTGGCTGCTACTAATTGTTGTATGTACAGTTGGTTGGTTTGTGGGATTAAAGGGACCAGACTGCTATATGTATAGTACAGAAAACTTGCAGCTGTGACCCTCTGGTGCACCTGTCAGCTAGGCACCCCATTGGCGGCTTGTGTCACTTGTGCTTCAAACTTGCCCTAGATGCATCCATGAAGCTGTATTTGCCTTTCGTTGGTTGACAGACTGAGAGGCAGTATTTAGATCCCTTTAAACAAAGTTATGCTCCACACTGGCTCTCATGCCACTCACATCAGGCGAACAGTTGGTGTTGCAACAGATGCATCCCTGTACAGGATAGGCACAGTACTATAATACAGAAATGCAAACCGTAGTGAACACCCTATTGCATGCACATTTAAACACTATTTTTACAGGTTAACTATTGAAAAAGAGACCTTAGTATCATATGTAGGGTAAAGAAGTTTCACATATTTCATTATGGCATAGAATTTTACCTCATTATTGCCTATAAAGTATTAGTCACAATTTTTTATCCACATAATAATATTACACAACAAGCAGCAGAAAGTTTACAGTGATGAAAATTATTCCATAGGTCTTACAATTATTGTTTGCCTCTGTAGCTAAGTGGTCTGTATCTATGATTGCTATGTGAATGATCCAGGGTCATTTCCTGATACTGCTAGGGATGTTTCTTTGGTGAGAAGGCTGGAATGAGGTGCAGTCAGCCCCATGGTGCGAACTGACTAGCTGCTTGAATGAGAAGTGGCTTCAATGTGTAGGAAGTTGACAACACCAGAGGTGTGCTGACCCCATATCCTACTGATGCCATTGGCAGAGGATGAGTGGCCTGTCGGGGCCCAGTACACGGAAATAGTTCTTACAATCATCATATATTTTATAGTCTAACTGTAGATGTTCTGTCAAACCTTTCAATGTGCCCAGACCTAGAATTTGTCATAAGAACTAGTATGTTACCAACTTGATAATGATCTTTGCATGATGGTGGAGGGTTTGTTATTATGGCCGAAGTTATTGCGTAATTTACAAAACAGGACCACATCTTAAAATATTAATTGCATTTGAGATGTAACTAGTAAGTAAGGAGGGCTATATAATGAGGTACTGATACTGGATTGGTACGGGCATAGGTGATAATTTTTCAATAATTGTACTATATCATACCTACAATTACATGAATACTCAATACATCATATTTTTATTATTTTTAAGTGCATTTTGTGTTCTTGTTTTTTTACTTCCACATGTAATAAAAGACCTTTTGATAGCTGCTTCTACTCAACAACTGCAGTGTAAGCCGACAAGCCAAAACATTATGACCACTTGCTGAATAACTTGTTGATCCGTCTTTTAATGCAGTGTGTCACACATTCTGCATATCATAGATTCAATAGTTTGGTGGTTGATTTTTGGAGGTATGTTACACTGGATGTTCATGCACAAGTCATGTAATTTCCTTAAACAGTGGTCCGCTGATTTGTGTATGCAGTGATGGCACCTAATAACAACCCAAATGAGTTCAATTGGATTCATATCAAGAGAATTTCATGGCCAAGACATGAATGTGAGTACACAGTCATGCTCCTCAGACCACTGTAGCACATTTCTGGCATTGAGGCAGGGGACAATTATCCTGCTGGAAGATGACATCACTGGTGGGGAAGACATCAAGCATGAAGGGTTGCAGGTGGTTCGCATCTGTGAGCGTGTCTTTTGTAATTAATGATGTCATTGGGTCAACATATAAACATGTAGGGATCATCTGCTGCAGAGCCCCATGTTCAACTATGTATGATGAATTGTATGCTTGAAAACACTTATGCATGCACCAGCATTGTGCTCTTTAGATAGAGATGCCACAGATTTCTACCTGTCCTGCTTTACTGAGCAGGCAAGTCTCAAAATCCCATGTTCTGTGAAGCATTGTGGGCATCCAACCACTTATCGCCCAGTGGTAGTTTCACTGTCATTTCGTCACTTTCCGTAGATACTCACTACAGTAACATGTGAACATTTGAACAACTACACCATTTACAAGATACTCGTTCACAGGCTCTGGGTAACAATGATATTACCTTTGTGAAAGTCGCTTATGTCAGTAGATATCCCCATTTGTGGCCCGCGTCATTGCTAGAATGATTCCCCATGTGTCTTTTATCCACTTATATACTTTTCTTACCATGTCTCATTGCCCCAGTGCCACCAGGTGACATCCATCCTCGCAGTGGGCATAGTGTTTTGGGTTACCAGTTTATATTTCAGAATAAAGTTCAGTTGCCAAGTGCATACTTGAAAAGTTTATTTTTCTTTACCAATTTGAACAGATTAATCTGTCATCTTCAGAAGCCTACAAAATTTGGGATACTATAAATCATTAGAACTTGGACATACAAGTAAGTAAAGTATAGGAAGTATATTACAACTGTCACTTAATATTGGTTTACCAGATGATAGACAGTTGTTTTTCCCTCGCTGTATTTCCCTTGCTGTATTTGTGAGTGGAACAGGAAAGGAAATGACTAGTAGTGGGACAGGGTTCCCCCCCACATGCACCATATTGTGGCTTGTGGAATATCTATGTAGATGTAGATGTACATGTGGTAATTGTAACCACAGATTGATAATTTACAGTGAATGAATCACATTTATGAACATAATCAACTTGTGCCAGCAACCAGGAATGTATGTAAAAACTTATAAAAATTATGTCTACATCTACATGATTACTGTGCAATTCACAATTAAGTGCCTGACAGAGGGTTCATTGAACCACCTGCAAGCTCTTTCCCTACCGTTCTACTCTCAAATGTCGTGCTTGAAAAATGAGCACTTAAATCTTTCTCTGCAAACTCTGATTTCTGTTATTTTATCATGATGATTATGTCTCCATATGTAGGTGGGCGCAGCAGAATATTTTTGCAATTGGAGGAGAAAGTTGGTGATTGAAATTTCTTGAGAAGATCCTGCCACCGTGAAAAATGCCTTTGTTTTAATGATTGCCACCCGAATTCATGTATCATGTTTGAGGCACTCTCTTCCCAATTTTGTGGTAATATAAAATAAGCTGCCCTTCTTTGAACTTTTTTGATGTCCTCCATCAGTCCCATCTGATGTGGATCCCTAACCACACAGCAATACTCCAGAAGAGGGTGGACAATAATGCTTTAAGCAGTATCTTTAGTAAGCTGCTCGGCCAATAAATCACAGTCTTTGGTTTGCTTTACCCACAACATTATCACTGTGATTGTTCCAATTTAATTTATTCATAATTTTAATCCCTAAGTATTTAGCTGAATTTACAGCCTTTAGATTTGTGTGGTTTATCCTGTAACCAAAATTTAGCATATTTCTTTTAGTATGCAGGAGTGACAAGTCAATAGTCGACAGGACACTGAAACACTCTCTTTGCGAATGAAGTTCTTTGGGGGAAAACGACAGTGTTTCATTTCTCACGTTAACATATGTTTGCATTGTGTTCGTGCGGTATAATAAAAGTGATTATTTCCAGTATAAAGTCCACGCAAGCATTTTCTTTTATGTGGTTTGATTATCCCTACATAAGTGGTGACCCCATAACTACAGTGGTGTGGCAGCAGACAAGTTTCTATATACATTTTTCATGCCATCTCATATCGACATGTCATCTGCACAGAACCTCTTCCATGACATTGATGGCTTCATCCAGAATATCAAGAATGAGCTCAACATGATGCAGCTAACCTCTCAGTTCACAGTGCCATGGATTCCTACATCTCATACCGAGTTTGTCCACGACGTTACATTTCCAACCACACTGCGTGTACCGGCAGTTCCCGTGCTGCCACAGAGAATATTGCCCCACACAACCAGCCCGCAGGACACACCAATATCAAACCAAATGTGCTCATGTTTTCATCACCCGTGTCGGTGCTGCTCCCACAAGCTTCAAACTTCCCGTTCACCGGCTCTTGCAGCCCACCCGTGTCGCAATTACAAATTCAGGCCCTGCCTTTCATTCCCGAATGTTCGGAAATTTGATTCACTACTATGGAGAATATTTTTGTGCAGCAACAAACAGTCGATGATTTTGAACATTTTACGCCAGTGATATGCAACCTGGACCGACGTGCTTTGTCAGTGTTATTGGATATAATTATGCAACCCACACCACAACAAGCTTACACCACCCTCAAGACAGCGTTTACTTCACGTTGGACAAAACTTGTGGATCAATGGATAACACAGCTCCTGTACCACGAGAAACGCGGTGACAGGTCATCTTCAGACTTTTATCAGCATTTACATGCTATGGTGGACCCTTCCGTGTTCTCAGACACATTACTTGTGCACATCTGGCAACAGCAAGTCACAGTGGCCACCGCAGCAACCACCTCAGCTAACGACTCCTGCTGAGCACTGCTGGAGCAGATTGACGTTGCACCTCCAGCTTTTGCTGCTGCCACAACCACACGACAAGTGCTGGACCCAACCAAAGATTTCCGATCTCTCTGCACTGCCATTCGTCAACTGACCGCCCAGCTGCAGCAGTTAGAGCCAGGCGGCATTGTGGCATCTGACACACACACACACACGTCCTCGCCAGCCGACGCACCCACCGCATCACGTAAACAATGCCACCGGTTATTGCTGGTTCCACCAGTGTTTTGGCATGCAAGCTACGAAGTGTAAGGTGCCGTGCTTGCACCCAAACACGCCCCACAGCCTGCTTTAGGTGCAGCCAACTGTGACAACAAGCAACTACACCTAAACTCACAGATGCATGGAAGGAGGATACCCCCTTTTCAGTGCAGGCCTACGTTGTGCGGATCGACTTCTCCCGCAGCTGTCAGGTACACAGCTTCACAAAGACTTTTTGTTCCTGATCGCTCTAGGGGATGGATGTTTTTGGTTGATACCAGATCAGATTTCAACACACTGCCTGTAAATTTCTTTCCTTCAGACAAGCATGATGAAGAGACCACTTTGAAAGCAGTCAATGATTCAGTCACCCACATATATGGACAGAAAACACTGCCAGTGGACATTGGGCTTCCAGAAAAATGCAACTGGAACTTCGTTATGGCTGATATTGACCAACCTATACTAGGTGCTGTTTTCCTGGCAAAAAATGCATTGTCCATGGATTTACACAAGACACTCCTCATCCAATCTACTAATGGATGGGTTATCCCGGGAATACAAGGGCGTCTGACCTTTCATGCATGCCCAAGAGTAGATCACCTCAGCGTGCACACCTGGGTGGACACCATAGCGACGAAGGAGCCTGCCCTGCAGATGGCCCAAATGACATCAAAACAGTTGACGGCACTACAACAGGCTCCCACTGTTTGAACCGCAAAGGCAACAACCAATCCAGGACATTGAACAAGAAAGAGTAGGGTGAAGCATGAATTGGGGCACACACACAATGGATATCTTCTTCCAGGTAAGCTGACCAAGGTTTCCATTGAACGGGTAAAACCCGCTTGGACAATGAAAGCACCGACTGCAATCTCACAAACAACTTCGACACATCTCGCAACGAACCCACACCCTTCACAGAGCCAGACATCTGTGACCCTCTGAAGCTCCACACCATGGGACCTAATGCATCAGCAGAATCATCGATCAGCACCGCACTATCTGCACTTGGGCAGGCTGACAGGTGAAGTTTAAGTGCCCCACCATACCTGGTGCTCCGCACTTAAGGGGTGGGGGCTGGGTGGGAGTGACAAGTTGATAGTCGACAGGAAACTGCAACAATCTCTTTGCGAATAAGGTTCTTTGGGGGAAAACGACAGTGTTTCATTTCCCACATTAACATATGTTTGCATTGTGTTCGTGTGGTATAATAAAAGTGATCATTTCCAGTATAAAATCCGTGCAAGCATTTTCTTTTATGTAGTGTAATTACCCCTACAAGTACTCATGTGGATGACTTCATACTTTTCATTATTTAGAGTGAATTGCTACTTTCCACACCATAAAGATATCTTGTCTAAAACGTTTTGCAATTAGTTTTGGTCACCTGATGACTTAACAAGATAGTAATTGACTGCATCATTTGCAAACAATCGAAGTGGACTGTTCAGATTGTCTCTCATGTCATTTATGCAGATCAGTAACAGCAGAGGGCCTGTGAGACTTACTTGGGGAACGCCAGATATTACTGCTGTTTTACTCAGTGATTAATTACTAAAAACTGTGACCTTTCTGGCAGGAAATCATGAATCCAGTCACACAAGTGAGATGATGCTCTATAGGCACACAATTTGATTTAGAAGATGCTTGTGAGGAGTGGTGTCAAAAGCCTTCTGGAAATCCACAAATATGGAATCAATTTGACATTCCCTGTTGATATTACTTGTTACTTCATGAAAATAAAGAACTCGTTGTGCTTCACAGGAATGAATCCATGCTGACTGTGTGTCAACAGATCATTTTCCTTGAGACAATTCATAATGTTCCAAAATCCTACTGAAAATCAATGTTAGTGAAATGGGTCTGTAATTCAGTGGATTACTCCTATTTCTTTTTTGGGTATTGGTGTGACTTGTGCAACTTTCCAGTCTTTAGGTATGTAACTTTCAAAGAGCAAGGGGGTGTATATATTGTTAAGTATGGAGCTATTGTATTGGCATATTCTGAAAGGAACCTTAGTGATGTAAATTCTGGTCCAGAGGCCTTGCCCTTATTAAGTAAGTTAAGCTGCTTCGCTACACCAATGATATCTACTTCTGCGTTACTCTTGTTGGCAGTTGTCCGAGATTCAAATTCTGGAATTTTTACTTCATCTTCTTTGATGAAGGAGTTTTGGAAAACTGTGTTTAGTAACTCTGCTTTAGTGACACTGTCATCAGTGACATCTCCATAGTTGTTGCTCAGTGAAGGTATTGAATCTATCTTGCTGCTGGTGTCCTTTACATATGACCAGAATCTCTTCGAATTTTCTGCCAGATTTCAAGACAGAGTTTCACTGTGGAAACTATTAAAAGCATCTTGCATTGAAGTTCATCCTAAGTAAAACTTTAACAATCTTGAGAATTTTGCAGATTTTTAAATTTGACATGCTTTCTTCGTTGCTTCTGCAACAGTGTTCTGACCCATTTTGTGTAGCATGGGAATCAGTACCATCTCTTATTAATTTATGTGGTGTATATCTCTCAATTGCCAATGGCCTTCCCACAGTGGTAACACCGGTTCATGTCAGATCATCAAAGCTAAGCATGTTGGGCTTGGCTAGCACTTGGATAGGTCACCATCTGAGTGTGCTGAGTGCTGTTGGCCAGTTGTGTGCAGTCAGATCTTGTGAGGCCAATTCAGGAGCTGCTTGATTAAGGAGTGGTGGCACTGATCACGAAAACTGACAATGGATGGGAGAGCAGTGTGCTGAACACATGCCCCTCTGTATCCACATCCACCAACCTTTCTCGAATTCAAACTGCAACTGGTCTACACTAACATAGTCAGATGAGAAGGGGAGGAAACTGTCACTTAGAAAGGCATCAAGTGAATTTTTATCTGCTACTTTAAATAAATGTAGTTTGTGTTTATTTTTGGTTGGTTTGGATGTTACAATATTCAGTCTTGCTACAGTTGCCTTATGGTCACTAATCCCTGTATTCATCATGATGCTCCCTCTTTGCTCAGGATTATTTGTTGCTAAGAGGTCAAGTATGTTTTTGCAGTCATTTACACTTTGTATGGGCTCCTGAACTAATTGTTCAAAATAATTTTCTGAGAAAACATGCAGTACAATTACAATTTATGCCTATCATTTGAGCTTCAGTGCTTTCTATTATCAGTTGGATCTCTGATTGTTTCCCAACACAGCTACAACAATTTACAACTACAATACGGATTGTTGCTAGGTCTACATTCCTGTGCTTGTCTTGTCCTCTTTTAGACTGCTGCCCTTTCTGTAGCTTCCTGAGACCTTTAACCTAAAAAAAGTATATATAAAAAGGTATTTATGTATCACATGCATGAAAAATGTGGCAAATAGCTCCACATAAGCTATTGCTACAAATAGTTCCACATAAGCTATTGCTAACATTAATACCTAAATGAAATGGACTAATGTTCATCACTTTATAAGAGATGCTAATCATGCAGTCTTCAGCTGCATGATTATAGTTAGTACACCTGTTAAACTCTCCCTTCTCCAGCACAGACATTTCATCCCTTGAATACTTAGTACACAGTAAACAATTGCATCATTCCTCTCAGGAAGCCTGGCACAGACTAAAGCTCCCTCACAAGTCTAGGAGGGGTGGAATTGTGGCAATGGTGAGGGAGGGGGGGGGGGGGAGGTAGGAAGGGTGGTGGTGTTGGGTGACGTAGTAGGAGTGAGTGGAGTTAGGTGGCCCAATTGCCCTATTTCTAACCAAATATTTGAATTTCCCGCCATTTTTTAATTTACTGCCAAAAATTTGAATTTCCCACTCAGGAATTTCTCAGAGGAGTTGTGGGGGAAGCGACACATGCCAGCTAGAGATAACCCATGACATCATCAAGGGACAGAGGTATCTAAATGATCAATTTGCATAATACATTTGAAATCATAAGTGTGCCAGAACACACATTGTCCTACTACTGTCAATTGCTGTATTTGTAATATGGCAGGAAATTCATATTTTGGCGGGAATTTAAAAAAATTGCTTAGTTGCATTAGTGACGCCAGAGCCCAAGTTCTGAAGCATGGGCACTATCACATTAACACCAGAGACAAAAGATGTTAGATAGGTGTCTGCTGACCTCACTCACAAGTTCTCCTCATAAATATTATTCACTGAGAGGTGTATGGGCACTCGATACTACTTCCCCTAACTCTAAGTTTGGATCTTCCCACCTGAATCTTTATTTAGCACTACAATGAGGAGGGAAACGGTCCTCCAGACACATTGCCGCCCCTGGGAGCAGTCTGCATGCACCAGCTGCCTAAGGAGCGCTAGGTCTCTCAGTGAACATGCCATGTCATTGAAAGAAACCTCTGCATTGTAGGCAAAGTGCTGTGATATGACGCCACAGTCTGGGTGGTAATGTACCACAGGCTACAGGTATTAGAAGTGAAGTGCTCACACAAAGTGGACTACAGAAGCTATCCTTCGCAATGCTAGTACGATGTTATAACAGCATTGCAACCACATCCCGCAAGATATGAGTTAAAATGATGGGAAACTAGGAAATTGCAGCAAGCACATTCATACTTTATCCCAAATAACAGGGAATCAAAAGTCACATAAGTTGAAAATAAGCTATAACTCTCACATATGTTCTTCTTGGAAACGGAAAAATCAAGAGATGCACATTCATCCTCCCGGCAGTGGACACTTGTGCAGTGGCTCAGTGGCCAAAAGTTAGATTAAGGTACTATGATTGTAGATTCACCACAAAAAATTTGTTTTGAATGGCTGGTGGCTATTTCACTGGCATTGACATAACCATCCACCACAGAGCCATCAAACATGTGAACATATACATATCAGGCATTGTGCAACAATATTTGAGAATGAAACATGCTTATAAAGAGAGAATCAAAAAGGGCTATAGAGCTTTGGAATTATATAGATATTTATTTGAGATAACTTACGGAATGGGTAGATGTGTCATTTTGTAGTGAACAACCTTAAGTTTGGTTGGCTGGTTGGTTGATTTGGTGGAGGGGACCCATTGGGTTAGGGAAGGATGTGGTAGGAAGTCAGCCATGCCTTTCAAAGAAAGCATCCAGGTATTTGCCTGAAGTGATCTAGGGAAATCACAGAAAACTTAAATCAGGATGTGCGGATGCAGGTTTGAACTGTCGCCCTCCTGAATGTGAGTCCAGTGTGCTAGCCACTATGCCACCTTGCTTGGTACTTTAAGTTTGATTCACATAGTGCATCAGTACCCCATTATGCCAGCAGGAGCGCCAGTGTAGTGCACAGTTAAAATGGCTACTTTCACTGATGTGGAGCATAGACATTCCTGAACAGCAATGAGACAACATTTCATATCAGTCGCATGGCGAACACCTACAATTGCAGAATATAGGGCAGTGAAAATCCACAAGCAATTGTGGAACACTTATGTGACAGCCTCAAAGTTAATGTGTTTTGTGGCCTTAGCAAAATGAAAGTGTATGGCCCTTTCTTCTTCATGGAGAAAACTGTCACTGGTATTGGGTATCTGGATGTGCTTGAAAACTTTTTAATTTCACAGATTTATGAGGATGACTGAGATTGGATGGTTTACTGCCAGCCAAATGGTGCAACACCTTATTCCCTCACAGAAGTTTCAGGTTTCATCAATAATCCCTTCCCAGGTTGGTGGACTGGCTGTGAAGGACCAATCGCATGGCCACCTTACTCCCCAGACTTGGCACCATTGGATTTCTTTCTCTGAGTTTGCATTAAAGATCATGTGTATGTTCCTCCCTTACCAAAACATTTAGCTGACATGAAGAATTGAATCTACACTGCCGTTGTAAAAGTTAACCTGATTTGTTGCAATGAATGTGGGAAGAAATTGATTACTGATGGGATATTTTTCGTATCGCAAATTGTAGTCACATTGAACCAAAATGTCACTTGACACTTTAATGTGAAACTTGAGGTTGTTTGTTTCAAAACTACAGATCTACTAATTCTATACGTTATCTCAATAAATTTCCATATCATTCCACTGTATATTTCAAACTTTGTTCAAAAGTTGACTTATACAAATTTCCATTGTCTCATTGAGCAAGTGCTCACAAAAGTGGGTCTTAATTGCCCCCCCCCCCTGTCTGTCATTGTTCAATGAAGATAGAGAAAATTCAAAATTGAAAAACACACTCTTCCTCCTCCGCTTCTATTTAATGTAGAAATTTTGCATATAATCAATAAGGGCTACAAAATGAACTCCTTAAAAGAGTTCAAAACAGAGAAACATTCCTATTTAAATTTCAAATATTTGTTGAATGACCAGCTTGCTTTGAAAAAAAAAGTTACATTTCACAGCTCATGCTAATAAATGTGTGTGGTGGAACTGTATCTCATTTAATAAAAGTCCAGTCAGTCTTCCAAAGCACCAGAGGCGAGATGCTCCTCTGCTCCAATGCAAACATCCATGTGTGCAGTTGAGGAAATGTTGGTGATGAGCAGGGACGAATTTAATAAGTGTACTACTTGGAAGCACACAGCTGAAGATTGTATCCAGAGCCTCCTACACAATGAGTGGAAAAGAAAGGTATTAGATGAGCATGGGGTGAATACTTTTAGACAAATAATGGCAATGTAGTGGGATGGGGTGAAGATGCATTTCAGAACTCATGCAGATAAATGCTTGTGCTTTAATTTAATTAATTAATTGATCAACTAATAATTCCCACCCCCTGATGACATCATGAGTTTTTTCCCATCCAGCGTGTGTCCCTTCTCCTACCACTCCATTATCCTCCTCCCTCACCCCACCCCTGGAAATGATGGGAAATTAAAATTTGGTGGGAAATTCAAAAAATGCTGGGAAATTCAAATTGAACAGTGGGAATATCAAATCTTGTGTGTTCACCTTGAGATTTAGAGACTAACTCACCTAGCTCACAACACTATCACCAGAGGGCGCTGCTGGCCCTACTTCACTTCACTCCCCTCCCCTCCCCTCTCCTCCTTCATCTGAAAATTGGTGGGATAAGGACGCAGTCTCTGCTGGGCTGCTGGATAGGATGGATGTAAGTCTTTATTTTGTACGCAATGTGGTACTTGTTGATCTAAAAATGAATAGCTGCTGCTGGGAGGAAGATAAGGATGGGTAATAACTATATTAGAACAGCGACCCACTGTCCCCCAGAGGGGGGGATGGGGGGGCAGTCTGGCAGCAATGTAATATGCTGCTCTACAGCCTACAGAAAAGTTAAAAAACATAATGAGAATAGAAACAAACAAGAAAAAAACAGACAATAAAACGATGACATTGTAAAAGAAAACTGTAAAATGGCGTTAAGTTGAGGAATTTAAAATATACAAGTAGACAGACACAATTAAAAAAACACATGGCGACAGTCTGGTTTCTGTTCGCACAAGATAAAAAACATAACTAGCGACAGTATGGCAGCTGTTCGTAACACTAACAGGTGACGCACAAAACTGAACACTCACTTACAACAGCACTATACAGGTGACACGGCGGCAGATGGGGGGAGGGGGGAGGATCCGGACCTACGATGGGGAGAAGGGGGGCAGTCGATGGAGGGAGAGGACATAGAAAAAGGGGGGGGGGGGGCTGGGTGGATGTGAGAAGGAGTGGGAAAAGCAGTGGAGGGGAGAGCAGAAAGGACTCAGGGGAGAGAAGGGAGGCAGAGAGAGGGTAGGCGGGGGAAAAACAGGATGGAAAGGGGGGGGGGAAGAGGGAGTCCAGGGAAAGGACAGAGGAAAGGAGGGGGAGGTGAGGATCAGAGTTGTTAGGAGGGATAAATGGAGGGAGAGAGGGCATCATCCTGGAGCAGCACTGTGCTTGTAACATCTTGCCCCTGTATACAGGACTCCTGTAGCAACCCCTTTTCCCCGTCATAGGTCCGGATCCTCCTCCCCCACCTCCCCCCCCCCCCCCCCCCCCCCACCATCTGACGCCCTGTCACCTGTATAGTTCTATTATAAGTGAGTGTTCAGTGTTGTGCGTCCCCTGTTAGTGTTACGAACAGCCGCCATACTTATATGTATTTGCAAGTTGAAAGTCACATCCTATCCAACAGAAACACGGGAAATATAACATATAATATTTTTTACGAGTGTAGTGCTCATTATCTTACCTGAACACTGTGTCTCAAGACGAAAAAGGAAACTGACCAGCCACCTCAAGTGTAGTACAGCGCCATACACCGAGTGTATTGTGTACCTGAAGAGCCATCCAGGTGAGAAACCACTGGATGCTGGCGGCCAGGCTAATCTGCAACTTACTGTTGCTGCCCGACTCACTCGTGACCCCACCACCAACTGCAGTACAATGCAAGTGATGCACGAGCAGCTGGGACGCATATAACAGTTCCATCACTGACATAGACTCCTCAGTTTAAAAAATCCGAAACGGTAATATTGTTTTGTCAATACACCTCGAATTTCTCGCGAGGAATGTAGCTCCCTCCCTTCTATACAAATTATTTTCAGATATAGAAAAAATCGGACCGTACGTTTTCACATCACGCAAGTAACGTTACTTGTTGTGAAAATTCTGTACAAAACCATGGCACAGCTATATTTCCTCTAAGTATTCTCTCATCTGTTATCTGACATGTCCTGCATCACAGGATTAGAACATTAAACTCGTTTTTGGAGTGATAAGAGCATGGTCTACCTCTGTCACAGGATGTCTCCTCACTTTTGAACTCTCATAAAGCAAACAAATGTCTCGTTACATACGAAGTCTGTCAAAGTAACAGCACATAAAAGTTGCAAATACCAGGTTTATACTATATATCACTTTATAAATTCGATAACATAGCTGATTTTATTACGATGATAATCTCTCCGTGTGTAGATGAGAGATTGAAATTCGTTAAGATCTCACAGCAGCGAAAAAAATCTTATTACCACTCGAATTCTTGAATAATCTACATGGTATTCCCACCCTCGCTTCCATCCACCCGGTGGCACATCATTGTTATCGAGTTGATATGTTAATTAATTAAATTGATCACGAAAGCCCCCTGGTGTGATAAGTAATTTTTTTCTTGCAGTTTGATTTCACTCGCCTGGTAACCGTTATAGACGCTTCTGTGACGTCTGTAGGCTTCCCAAAGGCCAGGTCGTCACTTCCTCTGATATCCAATAGGTGATAATCGGCCGGCCTTTGGTGGCCGAGCGGTTCTAGGCGTTTCAGTCTGGAACCTCGCAATCGCTACGGTCGCAGGTTCGAATCCTGCCTCGGTCATGGATGTGTGTGATGTCCTTAGGTTAGTTAGGTTTACGTAGTTCTAAGTTCTAGGGGACTGATGACCTGAGATGTTAAGTCCCACAGTGCTCAGAGCCATTTGAACCATTTGGTGATAATCGTCGTGAAATAGCTAAAGATATCAAATGCTGCGTTCTATCTCTTGGTTGTCTTATTGTGCTGGTAGAAGTAAGTTACTTAGAATTCTGGTACACTGCTCCCAAACTAATCCTGCTGAGAGCTGTCAGTCTATGGGGGTTATAGGATGTCTCACATGCTTCTCCACCCCCACTGCTCGATTCTATGACAACAGCTGCCACGAGGTTGGAAACCTCCGCCTGTGTATCAGGGCTGTACCACTCTGAGCCGACAACCCGCTGCTCGCTGTGCTGGACGTCTGTTGCTGATTCCATATTCGCAAAAGTTGTCCTATCCTTCTCAAAAGGACTGGGCGTTTAAATGCCTTTGGGTAAACACCAGGGTGTAGAACACTATGCTTCCCCACATCCCTCCTGCAAACTGAAACATTCTGAGATGTGTTTTCGAAATATCCTGGAAAGGCTGACGCAGTGAGCAAATACCAGAATACCTGTCTACTCACTGCCACATCCCAAACGAGTATGAGTCTGCGGAACTAGTTTTCCCTGAGAATACATCCGTATTGAAGCGTTCCTAATGGCTCCTGCAAAATTAGTGAGCAGATCCTTCGAGAACTAAAATGGGAATCCCTGGAGGGAAGATGTTCTTTTCGAGGAAGACGATTGAGAACCAACATTTGAAGCTGACTGCGGAAGAACTCTACAGCTGCCAACATACATTTCGCATAATAGCCACAAAGATAAGATAATGCTCATAGGGGACATATAGGTAGTCTTTTACCTTCCCTCTATTTGTGAGTGGAATAGGAAATGGAATGACTAATAGTGGTACAATGTACCCTCCACCTCATACCATACGATAGCTTGCAATCTAAACATAAAATTTAGTCAACCTTTTAAGATGTCACTCCATCCATTTATAGGTACACAAAACTTGTGGAAGAATGTTGTCTCTTACTTATCGAGAAAATAAGAGACGTAACTCTTGCTGCTAACTGTCTATCTGTAGAAACCTTCGTATTAGCTCCTAATTTTCTCACTGCAGTCACCTTGCGAGACATATGTGAGAGGCTGTAATATGCTTGCCCACAATACTTGCAAGGGAACCTCCCCGTCGCACCCCCCCTTAGATTTAGTTATAATTTGGCACAGTGGATAGGCCTTGAAAAACTGAACACAGTTCAATCGAGAAAACAGGAAGACGTTGTGTGGAACTATGAAAAAATAAGCAAAATATACAAACTGAGTAGTCCATGGGAACATAGGCAACATCAAGGATATGTGGGCACAGGAGCGCCGTGGTCCCGTGGTTAGCGTGAGCAGCTGCAGAACAAGAGGTCCTTGATTCAAGTGTTCCTTCCAGTAAAAAGTTTAAATTTTATTTTTCAGACAATTATCAGAGTTCAGGCACTCACACATAATCAATTTAGCTCTCCAAAATTCCAGGACATGTTCAGATTTGCTTGGACATATGCAGGATTTGACGGTCTACACACGGAAAAATTTGAAAACGTTAAAAACATATGTTTTGACAGAGCACAGAGAAAACTGTGCGACTGTGAAACTGTTGCATTCATTTGTTGCAGTTTATGTGACAAACTCTTACGTTTTCATAACTTTTTTGGGAGTGATTATCACATCCACAAGAAAACCTAAATCGGGCAAGGTAGAAGAATCTTTTTACTCATTCGCCAAGTGTGCAAGTTAGGTGGGTCGACAACATATTCCTGTCATGTGACGCACATGCCGTCACCAGTGTCGTATAGAATATATCAGACGTGTTTTCCTGGATCAAATGTTTTCGGTTCCCATTGGAGAGGCACGTCCTTTCGTCTACTAATCGCACGGTTTTGCGGTGCGGTCGCAAAACACAGACACTAAACTTATTACAGTGAACAGAGACGTCAATGAACGAACGGACAGATCATAACTTTGGAAAAATAAAGTAAGTAAACTTTTCGCTCGAGGGTAGAACCAAGGACCTCTCGCTCTGCAGATGTTCACGCTAACCACAGGACCGCGGCGCTCCTGTGCCAATATCGTCCTTGATGTTGCCCATGAACTTCTCAGTTTGTATATTTTGCGTATTTTTCATAGTTTCACACAACTTCTTCCTGTTTTCTCGACTGATCGGTGTTCAGTTTTTCAAGGCCCATCCACTGTGCCAAATTATAACTAAATCTGAGGGAGATGCGATGGGGAGGTTCCCTTGTTAGAAGAAAACGGCATAGAGCTCATCTCTTAACGCCCCTTTCGTCAGAATATCGCTTACCTGTTGTAATCTCATTAATCTTACAGACTTCGGTATACAACATTTGAATCTAGTTGATTTTGATAAGTAAAAGATGTCCCCCACTAAGTTGCAGACCCACGCTGATTCTCTCGAAATCCCATTACATTCCGCAGCACTGTTCCGTTATAGAAGGCTGACAGGTAGAGAGCTGTCACGACGAGAAAAATAGCACACTAATGTACAGGAGGAAATTCGCAACCATGGAGAGTATATGTGGATTGCATACAGAACTCCAAAAGCATAACAGCTACAATTCATCAATAGCGGATGACGGTCTATGAATCAATCCGTACATGTCCTAATCTCCTTTATCATGTTTCTATGATTACCACTCCAGAAATACGGCAGTGTGATGGTGACCAAGTCTTTGTCGACAGCATAGTATCTCTCTCTCTCCATCGTTATTTTTGTAATATCCAATGGAGTAAAACTATGAAGTGTAAAAGCTTTGCCAAGGTTACCTGGTAGAGAACTCATTAAGATTTTACCGTATTTCTCTTTCATCCGATATAGTGGGGAAACAAATACCATCTGCATGTTGACATAGACTCAGACCATATGTGATGATACCATTAAATATACATGTTGTCAGTCCACTAGTGCAGGCGACCAGTGATCAAACTTGCTTTCATGAACCTGTGTAAAGTTTGGTCACCTGTACTGGGGAAAGACTGCATCGATTATATCACAAAGAGAGAGTTCGTATGTTGTTGTTTCATAAGCAGTTTGATACATTCTTTTCCTGCTGTAACACAACCAAGCAGTGTGTGACAACATCTTTGTACTCCGCCAAACATTTTCCAACACGACTTTGAGGTCTGTGTCAGATGCTAAACCAACAATAACACGCTTCATCCATTGGCTCTCACAGAAAGCTGGACATCACATGGTGTAAACTATACTGCTTTCACTGCACATAGAATGATTTAAATAAGAGACACGGGCTGTGTTTCTTACTGAAAAAAATGTGGAAGACATTGCAACATATGGAAACTGGAGCGTTTCCAAACTGCTGTCTGAAGGTGATGACCCCTACATTTAATCAAATTTTCCACAGTGATAGCATAGCAGATGTCTCAATGTTCCGTTTCAAAGAGACCAAGACCATTCCTTATATTGCAGTCATGTACACGATCACTGTTTCGATGGAACGTGTTGCTAACACCAAGACTCTCTCCATCTCAAGTATGTGATATCAGTGAATCATTATGCTGTAATCAACAGTGCACTACTGCACGGATAGGATGGAAAAGACACCGTCAATGTACTGTAATAAACACCACAGTTGATAGTTCGATCAATTTTAGCAAAATTACCAGCTCTTCTGTAATTTCAGTGCCAGCCAGTGGTGGTGGATGGAATTGGAAGCATTTTACATAAATCAACTGTGCTATCAGCTATGTAGTATTGTTCTCATGTCTGGGATCAGTACCAAGAAGGTATTAGCAAGAGAGAAATGATCGTAAAACATAACGCACACACACACTCGTAATGATGGACGGCTCTGCGCTTAAACATGTTATAACTATGTGATGTGCAACGCCCTTAATACTCTAATGCAGGACATGGATGTCCAACATCTGACATACATCCACGCTGCAAATTTTCTATCCCACTCACCATGGTGACAAACTTTAAGATGATAAAACTACTTCCTTCTGCAGCAAAGAAAACCATAGACTCTTTGTTATGCATGCACAATATACTTTTCGTTGGTGTATAATACCCAGTGCTCAAATCCGATTACACTTCAGAAATTATGCTATGCTCACATCATTCCTATGAGATGATCGCCAGCAATGGAAAATTCATCTTATGAGGAAACAGACAAATGCATAGCACTGGTGTTTGACATGTGAAATTGCACTCCGTGCTGGAATAACTCTTTATACAGGACAACTGTCAAGAAAATGTACACGCACACTCATACACACACACACACACACACACACACACACACACACACACACACACACACACACACAGGGTTTGCAGTAACTCACAAACCCCTGTCTGCGATTTAGAAAAAAAGCTAAAACATTTTACATACATCACTTGTGCTAACAAATCTGAATTATTGTTCAGATATTTGGTGTCTACGCCAAGGAGATATCGGAAAGAGAGAAATGATTGTGGAACATAAATGCATTCCAAGGGCTACATGATTCTCCCCTTAAACATACCATAATGCTAGAGCTGTCCAGTTATTTCCAGCGCATGACATACATTCTACACGCAAGTTTTTCTACGATAAAGTACGGTGACAAACTGTAAGGTGATAAAACATCTACCTTGAATACCAAAGAAAACACCGGATTCTTTGTTACACAAACACTACATAGGTTTCTGAAGTTGTATGATGCCTACTGTTTAGGGAGTTCAAGCTCAATTACGGTTCGGAAATTATGATATGTTCACAACCACCATATAAAATGACTGTTGATAGCCGAAAATGCATACAAAGAAACAGTGAGATCTTACGAGGAAATAAATATCATGCAGTTTACCACCGTTCCTGCTAGCCTCCCTCTTGCACATAGAAGTCATGGTCCGATGTGAGGCTGTATTGCTCATGTGTGAGACAATATTGTTGTCTCTAGAATTCCTTCTCTTTCCACTATTAAGGTATTTAGGCCTATATGCAGCATCAGTTCACTCTCCTCCTCCAAAACAAGTAATATTATCGATTTCACTCAATATTACTGGTAATTTTTTTCTAATTTGAAGTATGCCCACTCAACTTCCGTAATTTTACGAGGTTTTCACTATTTTACATACTTCATCGTATTTCCCTCAATGTTCATGTATTTACTTCAGTTTTACGTGATAATACCAGGCGTTCCCTCAATTTTACCAATTTTATGTCATTTTTCATATTTTCTTGACACCTTGCCATTTGTATACGCTCTTATTGCTAACATACCCAAGTGTTCATTGATTTTCTATGAAAATATTTGAGCGTCTTATATGCCAACCTACTAAACAGTCCTAAGTCTCCTTGAAGATGCACATGCATGCATTTTGGACAGGATGATCATGAAATGTATAATAACAGTCACTTCATACCTATAAGAGATTCAATGAGTGGTGCAGATGGTGGATGTATTAGAAAATCAAAGTCTGGAAACAATTGTGTGTACTGCTATGACCCATCAGAGAGCCTGTCTGCAGACTCATGTAGTGCTGCACTTGACAGAGTCTTAAGTCTGGACACAGATCTACATATTCATTTGACTATCACCCTATCATGTAGGGGTCTCCAACAAGGATTTGGCATGTGTACAGAGTTGATTTCTATTGCTGCTCGGATTTTTTTTCCCTAAGTATTTGCTCTTAGTGCTTACTAGATGTGCTTCGATATTTCTGTTTGTACTGCAGCGGCAACACCGCTTAGGATAGGGAAAGTTAGTTTTGTGCGATATTTGGACCACGAGTTACAGGCAGGTGCTAGCCAGATTGCAGTAAGTGACGCATACCAGCAGTTGCGAAGGCAAATAAAGGCCACAGGGGCCTAGAACTGCCGGAGAGGGCGCACACAGCAATTTCCATGGCGCAAGTCACAAGCAGAAGAGGGCCACTGGCCAACCTAAGTGTTATGCATACGTGATGCAAAGCGGCCCTCTTGGTAAAGCATTGGCGCACAGCCAAGTATAAATAAGTGCCATTTTCTAACGAGATTCATTCAAGTGTGGCAGCTCTCCTGGACGGCAGGGCGTATCACACTACCGGGCTGCATACAGCAACAGATGGGGCGCCAGCGTCCCAGTCCACGCCGGGTCGTTGGTTCGACTCTCTGAGACCGACGCGGGGTCAGCAGCAAGCCAGGCGGGCCACCCTTCAGCTCACTACTGCGGGCAGTCGTCTCGGCTCCCGACACATGCTGGACACTTCCCGAGGCAAGGGCAGCAGATTCGGACGCCAGATCGCGGGTGGTCATTGCCGCCGCGTTCTCAGCTACGCCAGCGAGGAAGAAGCAGCAGCGGGGCCGGCCTACAGCTCCCGGCGGAGCAGCGCTGAATCAATGGGGAAGAAGACTGCTCAGCCAGCTGTCGGCACCTCCTGGCAATCAGCCATTACATTTAGTGTCATAATAGCGGACGTCGTCTGTCCAGTATGACGTTCGAGCCCACCACCTGCATTATGGTCACAAGATATGGTGAGTGCTGCCAAAATTGTTCTGTTTGAGATTGGACGTTTTCTTTCTTTTTTGTTTTTTCGAGTATGGTTCCTGGCAAGCCACATTGTACATGTTTTCGTGGGCATAGTATTTTTTGTTGTCACAGTAAGTGTTAGTGTATTTGAGGCAGTAAGATTTTTGTTTGGTGGCATTTGATTACTTTTGTATATGTTTATGAATGATGATACTGAGTATGACGATATGGAGCTGTAGGAAGTCAGATTATTCTTGTACTTAATCGATTTGTTTCGGGACTAACTGGGAACGAAAGCAACATAGTGGCAGAGTCAAGGAGGCAAGGTGTGTCGGAACCACAAGCGGCGCGGATTTTGTTGGAAAAAGTAGCACAGTTGACAGCAGACAATACGCAGTTGAGAAATGAATTAACATCTAGAAGTGAGCGGGAAACCGCATCTGATCAGTCGTTTATGCCTAGGGTGAAGGAGATTGATGCAGCCGCGGCAAGTTTGATTATTCTGTTTTCTGGCAAGGCATCTGAGGATGTGCGTTCGTTTGTGGAGGACTTGGAGACTTCAGTGGTGATGAATGGTTGGTCTGACGAGCAGTTGTTACATATAGCCAAGATTAGACTAACAGGTGAAGCGAAAACATATGTAAGGTGTTCTGAGACCTTAAGGAAGGTAGGACAGTTTAAACAGTTCAAGAAAGGGCTTTTACAAAAATACAAGAAACAAAATAGCGCTCGGTACTTTAGGGAGGGGGTAAGTACAATTACTAAGAGACAGGGGGAGACAGTGGAGAAATTTGCGGACAGGATAAGGGAAATTAATGAGTATACTTACGAGTTGGGTCAGAGCGATGAAGTGAATAGCGTTCTGTTGCAGGAGGCTGAGCAAAGAGCACTTGACGTACTTTTGAGAGGGTTACCGGCGCATATGTCACGGAAAGTGCGTGAAGGGACTCCGAAAGATTTGTATTCGGCCATTCAGCTGGCAATTCAATCTGAGGAAATAGACGTGGCAACAGGGGCACGCGAGAGGCAAACAGTGTTTACGGCAGGTGTGAAATGTTTTAAGTGTGGTCGTACGGGACATGTGCAGAGGCAACGTACCGAGTCGCCAAGGAATAGAGGAAGAGGTGGAAATCAGCAGCGTGCAGGATGGAGAAGTGGAGATAGGAGAGGTGGACAATCGTTAAACGACAGAGGGGGCCCAAGACCCACGTAAAGGGGCTCCCGTTTAATTTCAATGTTACGAATACGTATGCGGCGGTGGAATGTTCAGTGGTTGGATCCATAGGAACTAAAACGTTTAAGATTTTGTTGGACACAGGGGCGCTAGTGTCAGTGACTACTAAAAATATAATGGGACGAAGGAAGCTAGACCCACCACGTTATAGGTTGCGTGGAGTGGGGGATGAGGAGGTCACACCTCTGGGGTCAGTGACAGTTGACTTTCGAATAGGGAAAGTCCGATTTAATGCTTGCATGGAGGTAGTACCATGGGTAAGTGAGGGCTACGACATGATCCTAGGAGTAGATTTCTTGCATCAACATCATGGCAAAATTGACCTTGGACAATGAACTGTGGAACTTGGTGGAATGTTATTTCCGCTAGGGGAAACTGTTGTCAGTGCAGAGCTGTCGCGAGGGGCATTCAACGTAATGAACAAACCAATTGAACCTCGTACATTAGCATTCAGGCTTAATTCGCATGAGTGTGTGTCTAGTGGCACTGGGAAATCGCTTTGGGTAAGTGTGGAGTCGAATCTACCTGCGGCTACAGTATGTGTTACTGAACCATTGAAGGCTAATGAAGATTTGGGTTCACTGGGTTGTTTTGTGAAACATAGTGTTGTACGCATACAGGAGGGGAACAACGGGCGAGTAGTTCCCGTGAACGTCGATAATTTTAGCGCTGTAGACGCGAATTTGAGGAAATTAGTTTTAGTAGCAAAGTTAGACGTGCCAGATGACGAAGACTGATGTTCGGGAGGTAGGCGAAGCGATCAACCACTAACTGGCGATAGAACTGCATTGCGTGTCAAAATTATCTGAAAGGACGAGAAAGAGAGCATATGGAAGAATTATTGTGGGAATTTAAGGATTTGTTTTTCCACAAGGGCCGTTACCAGCAACTCCATTAGTACAACATAGGATACCAACAGCGAATGAAGCACCTGTTTACTGTAAATCATAGAGAATACCAAGGTATTTGCAGCCGTTTGTGGAGGATTTCATTGATCAGCAGCTTGCGGATGGTATTATAGAGCATAGTAATAGTTGCTGGAGAGCGGGCATTGTCATTGTGCCTAAAGCATCTACGGATGTAAATAAGAAATACAGGTTCTGTTGTGACTAACGATACCTCAATAATAAGACAGTAACCTACGCATACCTCATTCCAAACATATCTGAGACTTAGGATCACTTAGGACAGTGGCATTAGTTTTCTACGATGGATTTGACAAGTGGTTATCATCAGTTAGAGGTGGCTCCAGAGGATCGTCAGGGGTTGTCAGGTTCGGTAGATGCTGCTATGGATTACCTTAGACCAGACATTTCAAGTAACTTCCATAATATGAATTTGACCCTCACTACCCCAACAGAAATAATGTCCATCATAAAATCTTTAAAATCAAAAACATCTAGTGGGTATGATGAAATATCAACAAAGTTAATTAAAGAATGTGATTCTGAGCTAAGTAACATATTAAGCTATCTGTGTAACCAGTCATTTATCAGTGGAATATTTCCCGAATGGCTGAAATATGCTGAAGTTAAGCCACTGTTTAAGAAGGGAGATAAAGAAATAGCATCAATTTTCCGTCCAATTTCACTGTTGCCAGCATTCTCAAAAATTTTCGAAAAAGTAATGTACAGTCGTCTTTATAACCATCTTATCTCAAATAACATACTGTCAAAGTCACAGTTTGGATTTCTAAAAGGTTCTGATATTGAGAAGGCTATCTACACTTACAGTGAAAATGTGCTTAATTCATTAGACAAAAATTGCAGGCGACTGCTATATTTTGTGATCTGTCAAAGGCATTTGACTGTGTAAATCACAATATCCTTTTAAGTAAACTAGAATATTATAGTGTAACAGGAAATGCTGCAAAATGGTTCAAATCTTATATCTCTGGCAGGAAACAAAGGGCGTTATTAGAAAAGAGACATGTATCAAGCTATCAGGCATCATCCAACTGGGAACTAATTACATGTGGGGTCCCACAAGGTTCCATTTTGGGGCCCTTACTTTTTCTTGTGTATATCAATGACCTTTCATCAGTAACATTACCAGATGCCAAGTTTGTTTTGTTTACCGATGGTACAAACATTGCAATAAATAGCAAATCAAGTGTAGTCTTAGAAAGATCAGCCAATAAAATATTTGTGGACATTAATCACTGGTTCCTAGCCAATTCTTTGTCACTAAACTTTGAAAAAACACACTACATGCAATTCAGAACTTGTAAGGGGTGTCCCAAGAGTATATGTCTAACATACGATGACAAGCATACACAGACATCCTCATTTGGGTCCTAAATGTATACATGAAGTGCTCCACCTCAGAGTTAGAAGTCAGGTGAAGTGGGGATATAGTCAGATGCTGGATACCATTGTGGATGCAAAAGTCCTCAAACTTCCTTGACACAAATGGCCTCCCATTATTGGACAAGAGGGTCCCAGGGGATTCCTCTGTGGCAAAAAAAAAAAAACACATGAACAGCTGCAGTAGACGATGTATAGGACAGCTTAGCTTCATATGGGAAATTGGACAATGCGTTAACCACCAACCACCACAAGCTGCACAAAAATGGACCACTGAAACTGATGTGCACCCTATCTCAATGGTGCTCTGGGACTGACCAAGGAGAGACCTGGTGCAGCAGTGTAGCCTAGTTCTGTGTACAGGCCCCACAAGCAAAACCCAGATGTTCAGTGCCAAGCTTGATCACCAGCCAGCACACACAACTTAGCACCAATGCATTCATACAAGTAATACCCAAGTGCAATGCATCCATGCAGCCAGTGGAATAGATGAGCATGCAATGCCAGGGGGACAACTGCTAGACAGCATAGCTCATTTGTGGAAAGTATGAGCACCTAATGGAGAATGCTGAGCCAGTCATACACGAGAAAAATGTACATCATGCTTGATCCACACCCAAAGAGATGCTCCAGTGACGTTTTGGTGGCAACAATGGCTAAAGGTCAATGCCCTAGTCTGAACATTAGGATCAGGAGCTAACCGGACAATCGTGTCCCAAATTAGTGAGTCTGCATAAGAGATAGCATACATTTGGACACTCAAAACATCATTTGCATAAGAGGTGCTGCAGATCAGCCATCCAGGCCACACACAACTGCTCAAGGCACTTGTTGTGTTGGTTAAACTGCAACCACACCGCCACCACCACCACCACCACCACCACCACCACCACCACATGGGTTTGATGACCAAAATTCTGCATAAGTAACTGACAAAGCTCGTTAAGAGATTTTCTCAGGCTTGGAGCAGAGCTTAAAATTCTGGACAACTTCATAGAAACCCACATTGCTGGACAAGAAGGCTGCCTTATCAATAGCCTTATCAACTAGATAAATGATACCCCTTATGTGTAAGTGCAGCAAGAAGTGGGGGAAGGTAATTCTCCCACCTTTTCATAGTCTCACTGAAACCAGAAAAAATAATCGGGGCAGTGAAGAAAAATGCCCAGTGTGTGCCTGGTCCCCTCCAGCTAGGCAAGGAAGTGAACCAAGTCTGTGTTCTGGTCTATCAGTGTCAGCTGCAGCTGAAAAGCTGAGCCCACATTGTGGCCCAGTGTTACACTATGAAAAGGGGGTGTAAATTGCAACACGAAATTTTTAAGAATATCCTTCATCGCCACTTTGGTATCGGCACAGGCATGATAACGTTGCTCCTCTACACTGACTGTGTAGTTGCTTCATGGGACTATGGTGGCTTGATAATAGCTGGGCAGCACAGCCCCCTTGAGAGAAAATGAACTTATGATGAGAGTCCATACATGGGAAGCCAAACATCCAAACCCACATAGTGATGTGCACAGCAATAAAATCGGCAAGCAGATATTGTGGGCAGCTTAAAACTAAGCATAGGTTATGAGAACACGCACACACACTCTCACACTGTAACTAAAATTCCTACCTTTGAAGTTCTTAAAAACTGATACTGAGAGGCAAAATTCAGTTGGCACATAGGGTTACCTTCCCACTACTAACCCTTAATGATTTGATGCAAAGCATGCTGGGTTTCAGGCCACTGTGTGCTGCTAGTATGTCCTTTGATCATTATTGACAATGTGGCCATCATTAGAAAATGGATAATATGTAGACTTTTTGATAAAATAGTTGTGGAAAAGTTTTAAATTCTTAGTTTTTATATGTGACTGTTAACACAGTTCTTATGATTTCAACTGTTTGTTTTTGTAGTTTCGTTTCCTACATAAAACTCTGAGTTCAAGTGAACAACAGCATACTCAGCCTCCTCGGCCTGCAACAACAAGAATTCAACAAGAAATTGATGAGGCAGTACAGAGGGAGAGAGAACTGAAAGAAGCAAATGGAATTCAGACATCTGATGAAAATATTGTACATAAGGTAAGTCATTGTTGTCCTAAATGTAATGTTTAATTGAATGTAATGGGGTATGCTTTTGGAACATACGGACAAATGGCTCTCTGATGGAGGTGCATGGTGGTGGTGCATATGATGCAGACAGCTAGTCTATTGCCAGAACTCTCTATTAATGATCATACATGAACACAGAGCAGTGCATCTGTGACAGAGAGACAGACAGTAGGCATGGGCGAGGCTCCTGGGATCTGAGCACGCCGGGAGTATGAGATGGGATGGTGAAGCAAAGTGAGGGAGCCAGTAGCCAGGGCTAAACTAGTGGCCCCGACAGAACTACCCAGATATGTAGCTGATGAACACAGAACTGCAAGCTGTAGAGCAGCAGTGGGTGGCAGTGGTTCTCCCTGAGTGTGGAACTGGCTGGAACTTGCTGCATGGTTTGGACCATGAGGTGGCACCAGGTTTCTGACTGCTGGAGCTCAGGCAGTCAGACGGTGGTTGTTGGTTCGTGGCCCAGAGAAACTGGGAGTGGCTGCGTCATGTTAGACGACATCTGGCACCAGCTGCGCATCATACTACAGCCCAACTGTACCAATGGTGACAGGCTGTACCAGGGGTTTTAAATACTGATGCCCCAGCTGAGTTTACAGAAGAGCAGTGTTTCTGTGTTGGAAATCTCTGGGGCAGAGGCTGATGACCAGGGTTCATCTGTTGTGTGTCAATGTGTCAAACTGCAGAAGCTTCTTGAAGGCTGGTACACTTCTAGGTAGTTGGCACATGGGAGTGATGGTACAGAAGTAGAGGCTTATGCTGAATTGCTGCATTGGTAGGGGCACTGTTTGGCCTGCTATCTGTGACTGTGGTCTGATTACAGTCCTGGGCTGCTTTCCATGCCACTAAAATTCTATACTGCTACATTTCTTCCTGTCATAGATTAATATGGATACTGGATTACTGCTTAAGAGTTGGGCAGCAACACCCTGCACTTTACATTCTACTGCTACTGCATGAATTCAGAGCAAACACTTCTTGCTTAATTTTCCCCTTTGTGTGGCCTCTTTCCATTTTAATATCATATGGTATACATGATCTGACTCTTGCAACTCTCAAACATGGTGTGTCAGGGCCCCTTGTTTTGTTTTCACTCCTTTACTCACTCAATGAGACCTAGTCACTGATTCTGACATGACTGCTATGGGCCTGCAGGTTAAAGAAACATAAAGGTGGGATTTTGGCAACTCTACATCTCAGGTGACATACACAATATTTATGAGAGTTATGCTAATTCCTGTGTAGTGTTAAGTTGGTGGTGGTGTTCGGTGCAATAAATTTTCATGTCATCAAGCAGGTGGTCCATCATTAAGTGACTATTTTGTGCTGATATCATCTGATTCAGGGAAGCAAGAAGGGTCAGGTATAGCATGCCATTGAAGTAGGTTAGGTTTTTCATGGGCGTAGTCTTGAAAGATGGGTTTTGCAGTTACATAATGAGCAGTTTGTGTTAAGTGTTGTTGTTCCAGTGATGGTGGCAGGTAACTGGAAAAATGTCCTAAGAAATTGCATCACATAGCATTTATCAACAATCCCTGCTCATGCAGTTATATTTGCTGTACACAGCTGAAATAGCCTTGTTTGTAGCAGATGCAAACTACAACTACTGGTTAGGGTGTACTCACATGACTTGAGGACTGTGTGTGTTCATTTTGTGGGGAACAAACAGTGAGTAGCCCAACTTGGCATTGTAGTTATTCCATGGTGGAGAGTAGTACTTTCTCAAATTCCTTGTTTTCTTCACTGACTAAAGCGACCTAGGAAACATCCCTTATGAAATATCTTTAAAGTTAAAGGCCAAAGTTGTGTAACATGAACACACCATCACTCATTTACTGCCAACCTGTTGCCTTTAAAAGTCTGCATGACTGCCTCTACACAAACCATGAATTTAACAAACTAACTTTCTGCACCATGTAACATCATTGATTCCCTTCTAAACTAAATTGGACACACTAAGGTTCCACTAACACTCCACAGAAAATTTCACCTAAAATTTCCCATAACCTATTAACTAAACAAGAATGTCTCCTTTGAGCCTGTCTCATGAAAGAAATAGACACATTACCAGAATATACACTCACAAATATCCCTAATAACTAATTAGCAAACACAAAAAATTAGCTCACAAGGCCGCCTCATGGTTTTACGGCATTAGGAGTGTCAGGATGACTATTAGTACATCCTGCGTCACATGCTTAATTTTACCTTTCCCCCCTTGTATTTTCTCCAATCGGTTCCCTTCCCCATTCAGAAGGAGCTGCTGTTAAATACGGCAGTGCTTCCAGTACAACATGAAATAAATGAGTTCTTACTATGTGGACACTTGGGCTTTGGGTTGGGCATTGCAGTTTGACATTAACTGGGGACATAATCTCAATTATCTGGTAAGGTGCCTGGTATTGCAAAATTAGCTTTTTAGTTTTTTCTTTCAGCATGTAGGTGTTAGATAACATTACTCACTGCCCAGTGTGGTACATAACCAATTTAGCTTTTTGTTGTGGGGTGCCTTCATGCCATTCTTAAGACTTCATATTCATCTTTCTAATCTATTGCCACGTACTTCTTAATTTTGTAGCAAAATTTTGTGTGAAGTATACATCTTCACCTAGGGTAGGTGGCATAATTTGAAAGGGAATGGGGTCTTTTGGCTAAAAACCACCTCATAGGGGATAAAGCCCATGTTTTTGTACACTTTCCAAGTTACAAGCTGCCACTACAAATTATGGTAAAGTGTTCAAATCATTGTGACTACTATTCATGAAATTACTTAACAGTTTTCCCCTACTGTCCTGTGAACTCTCTGTTCAGCCATTCACTTGCAGGTGTAGTGCACTAATTTGTAACATCTTATAGTGTAAATAATAAGTGTAATTCAGAATGAGATTTTCACTCTGCAGCAGAGTGTGTGCTGATATGAAACTTCCTGGAAGATTAAAACTGTGTGCCAGACTGAGACTCAATCTCGGGACCTTTGCCTTTCGCGGGCAAGTGCTCTACCATCTGAGCTACCCAGGCACGACTTGTGCCCCATCCTCACACCTTTACCCTGCCAGTACCTCATCTCCTACCTTCCAAACTTCACAGAAGCTCTCACCTGAACCTTGCAGAACTAGCACTCTTGGGAGAAATAATAATAAGTGTAATAATGAATGTAATTGCTTCAATAACTTGGACATACTTGGCAATTAGTGCTGTGGTCATTTATTATTGTCTCTGGCATTAGATTTTTAATAAGCAATGGTTAACAATAGTCTGTGCCACCATTTCTGCCTGTTGATTTGATATGGTGATCATGGCCAAGACACATGATTTTTAAATACAGGGTGGGCAAGAGTCCCCGTACCCCTGTAACTTCTGTATAGTATGAGATGTTATTAGGCAGGTTGGTAACTTTATTACTACTTGTTGCAATTCATGTTTACATGTTTCCACAATAGTGTTTTAATCTGTAGCCATGTCAGACGTGAGTGGTCGTAATTGCACTACTGAGGAGCATTTAGTGACAAGTGTGTGGGTGCCTGAATGACACACAGGGCAGACAATGAGACAGAATACTACAGTAGTGTTCTAGGAAAGGTGTGATGAGGCTCCACCATGAAAGGTGACACTTCTGGATTGAGAAATAAATGCTTTTGCTTTTGGCAGTGTTAAAGATAAGCCACTGAGTGGAAGGAAGAAGACATGAGAAGAAACGTGCCTGAGTCTCCACTTTGATTGAACAGTCTCCTGTAAAGCCAACACACAATATGCTTTAAATTTGGTATACCAAGGACAAAAATGTGAGATCATATCAAAAGACATTATAGTCAGACCTTTATGACTGAAGTTCGTAAGAGTTATCGGACACAGACTGGAATGAGTGTGTTTCAGCGTGCCAAGTTTTGTTAACTCAATTTCAAAATGCAGTGAACTATGCCATGGTTATGTTTTCAAGTGAATGTGCCATTTATCACAGCTCACACAATAGAAATATTGTCGTTTGAGCCAAAGAGAATCTTCATTACATGGTCAAGTTACAAAGAAAGCTGCCTCACATAATGAGATGGGCAGCGATGACTTCACAACTTATGCTTGGACCATACATTTTTCCAGGAACTGTGAATGGCACAGATTATTTACACGTGTTCCAAATGTTGTTCATACCTCAGCTTGAGGAAAGGGGCCTCACAGAATGCATATGGTTGCAGTAAGGCTGAGTGCCTCCTCACTATGCTCCTGCAGTGCACAATTTCCTAAGTGAGCTTTTTTTATGACGGTTGATAAGTTGTGGTGCATCAACACCACCAGGTTCCTTGAAATGGCCACCAAAACGTCCTGACATCACCACACCTTACAACTCATTATGGTGAGTCATTAAGGTGCATGTATCTGCATGTTGCTATGCTACCAATGAACTGCACAATGCTGTTGAAGATGCATTTCACACTGTAACCCCAGACATGTGTAAAAATATGTCAAGAAATGTGTTAACAACATGGTGGGGAACCTACTGATATATTGGGCACTTAATACTAAAGTACATAGTTGCGCTAAAACAAATCAAATCAATTAGCGTTTGATACTAGGGGTACAGGGCTTCTCACCCACCCTGAGCTTTGTGCTGTTCTTCTGTGTTGACTCAATACATTCTACAGCACAGCATCTAGTAGAGAGTGTGCAGCGACAGATTTTATGGTATTCTTCTTCTTGTCAGCAGCAGATGTTGTCATTTCGACATCTTCAATTGTTTAGTATATTGTCTGTCTTGCACGGCGACGGTATCTTCTGTAGGGCATCTTGGCAGCGTTCAATGCAGTTGCCTGTGCAGCAGCAGCAGCGCGAATGATCCGCTCCGCAGGCAGCGCTCGCTTATATAGCCGCGCACTGGCGCGGCGGGAGATAAGGGACTTAGAATATTTCACAGTGCCAGCCGAGAGTTATCCCGGACGTGAGCACTAGACGTTCTAGTTGCTCGCGTCAGCTGTTCGTCGGTCAGTCGGCGGCTGGCGCGCTGCCAAGATTGGGTAACAGTGTACCAGTGATACGTCCTTGAACATTGCACAACCTCAAAACCAAATTCACTTAGCCATGAGTTGGAGGTCTGTCTCGAAATTCATTTCAGTGCAATACCTCAAGATCTGCTTCAGTGTGGAGCCTCGTGAACCTATTACCTCTTCTTTAACAAAGGCATAACTTCTGCAAATTTTGGGATGTATTCTCTATAAAATTGCAATCCTGAGATATTACTGTAATTTCTTCATTTGTGCTATACACTGGGAAATCATTTACAGCTTGTATCAGCTGTGAGTTAGTCGTGCACCGTCTTGGCTGATGATATGGCCTGAATAGCAGACTTCCTGTAATACAAAGTGGCGTGTTTCTAAGATAAGGGTCTGTCGTGCCACACACAAACACTCAGACCTCTTGTAGATGCACCTTATACTCCTGGATGTGTTGGACAATACAATGTCATCTCGGTAGAGTAAGCATTGTTTTGGTTTCAGATTCTGTAGTACTCCATCTAACATGTGTTGGAAAGTTGCATTTTTCAAACCAAATGGCATCTGATGATACTGGTAGTGATAAAATGGAACTGAAAACGCTGTTTCAGGTCAATCCTCCAGTGCTACCTCTAATTGGTGGTACGCCCCCCCCCCTCCCCCCCACCAAATCCATGGTGATAAAATAATGGCATTGCACCAGATTGTCTAAGGTCTCTGTAATGTTTGGCATGGGCTATTCATTAGTTATTGCTTGTTGTTTAGATATTTACAGTCACCTGATAAGCCTTCTTACCACCTGTTATGAGAAGCACTGACTAAACACTGGTGCTTTCTTTAATAATTACATCCTAGTGCTGTTTCTTGTACACAAGCAGCTCATTTGTTGTGGAATTCCATGCTGCAATAGTCATGTAGCAGGCATTGTCCATGCAGGTTAAATAATTCTGCAAATTTCTCCAATAATCTCTTCATTTCCACTTTATCACATCCATTTAGATAAGACACCTTTCCCCTTAGTGCAGTTAAATCAACAGACTGCCCTGGGTAAAACTGGCCACAGCACACTGCATGGCCCAGACCATAAGGCAGTAGCGCATTGCTGGCACACAACTGAAGTGTGTGTTTCATTATGTTTACTTGATACTATGCAACATGGTACCTGAGCCATTGGTTTTTAGACTCCGTACATATTTGCTGAGAAATGTAACATTGTTGTTGAAACAATGACCTTACATTCCAGGCAAAGTGAGCTCAAATCTCTATCTTGCCATCCATGTGTAGGTTTTTCATGGTTCCTCTAAACTAATGCAAATGCCAAGATGGTCCCTTTCAAAATAGGAAAGCCAATTTCATTACCAGTTACCATGTCTAATGGGAGCATCATTTGAGATACTAAACCATAATATTCACTTGTTTCTTTGCTATGTTGATCATTGGACTTCCAGCTGTACATGTCATGACATTTAAGGGGTGATCAAAAAGTTTCTATTTGAAAAACCACACTGTTCAGAATAGGTATGCCAATCACGCAAAATCACAATGAGCATTGGGGCAATCCTCTCAACAATGCATCAGGTTAAAAATACCTGTTTGGTATAACATCGTGTCCTGCTGCATCAAGTAGTTCTTAACTGGCTGTTCTACATCCTCATCTGACAGAAATTTTCAATGGATTAAGGACTTTTTTTAAGGGACCAAAGGCATGATAATCACGTGAGCAAGAGATCAGGACTATAGGGCAGGTTCTAGTGTCTCCCACATGAGTTTGTGTAATTTCTGCATTACATTTCCTATATGGGGACATCCGTTATTACGAACTTGGTGCACAATTCCACAATGGTAGTTTTTTTTATAGACATGCTGCGCCATACACATTCTTCATTCTCCAGTGGATGTCTCCCAGTTTTTGTCCTTCAGCAACCAAGGAAAGAATAACAGCATGTTGTTCCTGTTAACATGAATTTGGTAATATGGCCATAGTTCACATTTCCACATTTACTGCACACAGACGCATTGGAAAGACAGGAATGCCACACTAATACTTTGTCATATGTGGGTGCTTATATACCCACATCAGAGTCATGTTACATTGTGTACATGCTGCAGCAAAATACTCAAATGGAAAGTTTTGATCGTCCCTCATAGTAGCAAATTATAGAGGGGAGAGAGTAATTTTTATACTGACACATTTCATATAAGAAGCATTTTGTACAGGATTCAGATGAAGACCTGGTAAAGACTCCAGTGAGAAAGGGCTACCAATGAGCTGAAGAGAAGATACAAGCAGAGTTCCAGGAGATGCAAAAACGTGAAGAAGAATTGAGGTAGGTCTTATAAATTTACAATCATTTGTAATGCAGTTATCTGATTTCTGGTAAATTGTTTCCTAACATGTATTATTTCATCTCGGAAGGTTGCTGAGAGCAAAACTATTTGCTCAGTCACAGCCAAATCTTTTGAGCATTGGTAGTATTGAGGAAGAAGAAATTAATCATATCAATGGTAATGGAGGGAAACAGACTTTGCAGAGTGCACAGTCTATTCCAAACCTCTTAGATTCTGATGATTCATTGGATGTTTCACAGGATCCGGCTTCACAAAAGGTGAGAACTGGCATTCAGTTATGAATTAAGAGGAATATCTACGCAACATTAGCTTAATAATTCCAATTGCAGGTTTTCAAATTTTAGTTGGAGGAGACATTAGTCTACTATAACATTCATGTTTCTGCTAAATAGACATTCCATTGTGAAATGAAATACTTTCCAAGGATCATAAAGATGGCTAAGAGGTTAATTTTTTTAACTTATAGACAGAGAAATGTAAAACACTCACAGAAGCATAAACACACTTGCAAAATTATAAGTATTTTCCAGTTAAGCATGTGAGCTTTTTATACAGATACTGGCTGTACGCCCGTGCTTAACAGTGGATAAAGAAGGGCGTTTGCATACTGTCACTTTTTAGGGTTCCGTACCTCACTTAGTAAAAACAGAACTGTTACAGGATCACTTTGTAAAGAAATGTTTTCCTAGTGAAGAAGTCAAATATAAATGAAACATAATGAAACAAGCAAAGCATTTTTTAAAGTCTTTAACACACAAAGTGAAATCAGTAAATCTGTATAGCCTAGCCAAGTAAATTAACTGTTATGAAACTTCCTGGCAGATTAAAACTGTGTGCCCGACCGAGACTCGAACTCGGGACCTTTGCCTTTCGCGGGCAAGTGCTCTACCATCTGAGCTACCGAAGCGCGACTCAGGCCTGGTCCTCACAGCTTTACTTCTGCCAGTATCTCATCTCCTACCTTCCGAACTTTACAGAAACTCTCCTGCAGAGTTTGGAAGGTAGGAGACGAGATACTGGCAGAAGTAAGGCTGTGAGGACGGGGCGTGAGTCGTGCTTTGGTAGCTCAGATGGTAGAGCACTTCCCCGCGAAAGGCAAAGGTCCCGAGTTTGAGTCTCGGTCGGGCACACAGTTTTAATCTGCCAGGAAGTTTCATATCAGCGCACACTCTGCTGCAGAGTGAAAATCTCATTCTGGAAATTCGCTGTTAGTTTGTATTCAGAAAGATAAGATTGTTGTATTTAATTCTGTCACTGATGTAAACTTCTAAAAATACTCCTGTCACTGAGGTAAAAAAACTGACAGCATCATCTATTGGTTCTTTGGATACAACACCATCACTAAGGCAAATATCTGAGCTACTAACCTGAGAAGACTCCTAAAATTCAAATTACACTATTTTTATCTGTGGTCCAGTTTCGAAATAAATCCTATAGGTTGCCTCCAGCTAGACTAGTTACCTGTGCAAACCACATGAATATTCACCAAGCAGTTTTGGAGATCAGTGTGTAAACAGAGACAGACAACATGATGATTTTACAGTTTTATTATTAGTGTAGATATAAATATTTGATAAGTAGCTGAGATAGCTATTGAATAATAAAACATCTATATATCTTTTAAACAGGAATAGTAGCATGTTGACACATGCTAAACCAGTGTACCAATAACATCTGATATGATGTAGTTGCTTATAAAACAATAAATTATTAGCTCTACAGACTAAACTCGAAGTATATCAAATAAAGTACAACACAGAAGACTGTAAAAAAAATTGCCAGTAGAAGCTATAAAATATTTTTTAAAAAACTGGTACTGTGGGAGGCATCAGAACCATACTACTTCCATATTATACAAACCACACAACAATAAAGATTCTAAGGAGAAAATACACAGCAGAGTGCAGAAATTGTTAGACTATACTAAGAGGGTCGTTCAATAAGTAATGCCCCACATTTTATTCTCGGAACATATTTATTGTTGAGAGTCAGAATATGGTGACATGGTAAACAGGTCTTGTCCATGTCCTATTATTCTACATTGTCTCCATCACGTCCTATGGCCATATGTCAATGTTGTGGAAGAGCATGTATTACCCACCGGTAAAAGCTCTTGTCCTGTAGGCATAGCCATGTTTTCACTGCATAGATGACCCTTTCATCATCTTCAAAGTGTTTTCCCCCATAGAGAATCTTTAAGCGGCCCAAAGAGATGGAAGTCTGAGGGTATCAGGTCTGGACTGTAGGGTGGATGTCTGGAGCAGTGGCTGTGACAGGACGTCCTGAACCTGGTTGATCATGGAGCTCTGTTTCTGCATTTCCTGAGGTTTCAACTTCCTTTATCCATTGCCCAACTGTACTACTATCAACTGCAGCACCACCATACACTGCACACAAACATTTATGGATGTTCACCATGGTTTCTTTTTCTGAACACAAGAATCCAATAACAGCACGCTGATTGTAATGTGAGTTACATGTAGATGCCAAATTGACACTGTACTATGGCTCTGACGTCTGCAAGAATGGTTTGAAACTTCACCAGCACACAGAACAAACATCAAATGTGAAGCACCAACAAGGACATTTGTCTATGTATTTATTTGTTGAATGTATTTAAAGTGCCTTACAAAATTTTAATAACAGATAAAATGTCATACAG
Source organism: Schistocerca americana (assembly GCF_021461395.2). Classification (NCBI taxonomy): domain Eukaryota; kingdom Metazoa; phylum Arthropoda; class Insecta; order Orthoptera; family Acrididae; genus Schistocerca; species Schistocerca americana. Next base: position 718,325,875 of record NC_060130.1, read on the forward strand.
AGAGCGAAGGATTCAAATTGTTGGTAACACATTTATTGTCTTGACCCAACAAATTTGAATACCCAGTAGAATAAATGGACTTGGATGGCTGATAGTGGCAGAACCTGTAAAGTGCTGCAGTTTTCCAAGAAAGTGCCACCCTGAAGTTCCTCAAATGTATGCTTCAACAATAGTTCTTGCTGCAGATGAGATAAATATGACCACATGGCCATAAACTCATGTCTTATCTTCACTTCAGTTGTGTATAGTTGCCATTGTACCTAACTCTAGATTTACTTTACTACATTATCACATCATCTTGGTTTCTCTCTCAGTAACTCGTCAGTCTGTTGGCATGTTGTTCACTTGTCCATCTTGTGTTACCATTGTGAACATCCAGCCAAGGACAGCAGACATTTGTTTCTGTTGATTCTACCAGTCAGATTCTGCCACCTCATGATTACAGCATCATTTAAACACACATTTTAACCATACTGTCAAGATTCTCTCTCTTGTTGAATGTTTAAGGTGGACACATTACTGACAAAATTCAGATTTACCTGGATATTTAAAATTAAATCAGTAGAAAACTAGATTATTCCTGAGCTATTATAATAAAATTTTGTAACTAAGCAAGTAAGGAAAAGTAATGCAAATAATGAAAATCAGCAAGAGAATTAAAACTGAACAGATATTGCGAATTTTTTTATTTTTATCTTTCTTCAAACATCAGTAATTGTACATTACATTAAGATACGACAGAATAACTCATTGGTCCCATACAGTGGATTCACATAAGGCCCCTCCACCATCAAGGCTTCAGAGTATGTTGTACAAAAATACATAGTTAGATGGTTGTTGTTTCATGTGTGGTGGTGATATGCGGAATAAAATGAATGTACTGATACCACAAAATGCAACCACTTTATTAAATGTGATTGATCATAAGACAAGAGTCATGGGTGTTGATATGCACACTCCAAAATGAAATAGACAAAGACCAAGAATAAAAAGATGGGGCTGAGTGACACACCTGGTCAGTATAAATTGATGATGGGCAACTGAAACAAGGAATCCACAGATGAACAAAGACCAAAGCAGTAGATTTATCTATCATATCCTTTAAAGGTACAGCTTCCATGCAACGCAATGTCCTGTCAGTTGCGGAGAAAATATATCGGAACAAATTTGACTCAAGTAGTGGACCAACCGGGTCCAAATGGACACATTGAAGTCAGTCTTAGCATGTCATATTTTCCCTATTGCAAAAAACTGTGGTGTCCTAGCCGTTGCATTGGCAAACAAGAGGTGTGCATAAACTGTCTGCAGTCCACTTAAACACCTGACCACACAAAGCCCTCAGTCACTAATTTTGTGGTGGGATGAATACCAGGATGTGATAAGTTATGCAGACCATCAAAGATTGCCCTGCAGAATTTGGCAGGGACAGAGAATGTGATTTGCCTTTAAAGGTGTCACACCACAGGAGTAAGTTGGTATGGGGGATTTGGACAAGTTTGGGCAGAAATTGTGGCAGTTCAGACAAAAAGTGCTGAACTCTATGAACATTGATGGAAATATGCCCATGCAGCACCATGTAATTCAATTTGGACGTGTTGTCAAATTTGGCACCATTGGTAGGCAATGACTTCGAAAATAAGCTGGAAATATTAGTGTGTGAGCTTGTCAGCCAGGTTCCACAAGGTGAAAGAATCTGGTTTGTCACCTCTATAATCAGTGCTGAAACACAATTTGAATCATGAGGGGTGTGGTCACAATGATGTATTTGTGCATAGGTCACCAGTGTGGGCTTTTCCATTTTTTTTTTTTTTTTTTTTTTTTTTTTTTTTTTTTTTTTTTTTTTTTTAATTCCCCATCGGGGCGGGCTGGCAGCAGCATATGCGCTGCTCTTCAGCCGAAAGACATAGAAAAAAACAATAGAAGACATTTAAAAACAGCAAAGGAGAGAAGAAGGCGAACATAGATATAAAAAAGGGAGAACATCATGGAAGGCAATATACAAAAAAAACGGGGTGACTGTAAAATGGAGATAAAAAACTGTTTAAAAGTAGCACACACAAAAAGCCACACACTGCGACGATTAAAAGAACACAAGGCACAGTATGACTGGAGCATAAAGGTGTTGACGGATGGCATAGCACACAACGTAACACTGACGGCGAACCTCAGGGCAGTACACAATTAAAATCACACCTCTTGACGCACACGAGAAACAGCACGAAACACAACACTGACGTGGCACACTGATGATGATCAATACAGAGGATCTGCCAGGTTCAAGGAGATGAGGGAGACCTGAAGAAGGGAGGGAGGGGAAGAGATGGGGGAGGGGAATGGGGGGCGCTCGGAAGAGGTCCAGGTAGGGAGGGATGTGGGAAGGAGAGAGGCAAGTATGGGGTGCAGGGTCTCAGGGGAGGGGGGGATGGAGGAAAATCCGCTCTGGGAGAAGGAGGAAAGAGGAGAAGGGGGCCCTGAGGTGGGGGGGGGGGGGGGGGGAACAAGGCCGGGTTATAGTTGGAAGGAAGGGTATATGTCACGGCGAAGTTCGTCATCCGGGAGGGGGAGGCGTTGGAAATTGCCCTGATGAAGGAGATGGAGGGTGTGGAGGTGGAGAGAGGGAGGGATACAGCGATAGAGGCGCGGCAACGGGCTGGGGGTGGAGAGGAAGGAGGAAACCAGAGGGTGGGGGGGCTTTCGACCTGGGTGGAGATGGAGTCCCGGTAGGCATCCCAGTTGGCACGGCGATAGTCATGGACGACCTTGGGAGGGGGTGCTGGTTGCGGAGCCGGAGGGGGGCGGTTTGCAGACGTTATGGTGAGAAGAACAGGGAGGTGATCGCTACCTGTGGGGTCAAGGACGGCGACAGTGATATGCCCAAGGAGGTTGGCGGAGGCAATGACAACATCGGGGGTGGTGTTACTTTCGGGTCGGGTGTGCTGGGGAATGGGAACAAGGTCACCCTGGATTGTGGAGAGGAACTGATGCCACCACCGAAGGGCAGCAGGAGTGCGGCTATGGATGTTGAGGTCGGCGGCAATCACATAGGTGGAGAAGGTGTGGTCAATGTGTGAGATGAAGTCATAAGGAAGAGGAGCAGTGGAGCGGACATAGATGGTGGCACAGGTAATGGTGAGGGAGGGGAAGAAGGCGCTAAGGATAAGGTGTTCAGTGGGGTCATTGAGGAGAGGTTGTGGCCGGACGGGGATATGCTTAAGGTGGCCAATCGCGACTCCACCCTGCGCACGAGGACCAGGAGCATCAGTGCGGTGGAGGATATAGGGGGAGGTGCGGATAGAATGGTGGGGCTGGAGAAAGGTTTCGTTCAAGAGGAAGGTGTCGACCTGGTGGTGGGAGAGGGTGTGCATGAGGAGGTATTTGTTGGAGCGGAAGGAGCGAATGTTCTGGAAGAGGATGCGAGACTCGTGCCGCACCATGACGGGAAGGAGGGGGGGAAGAGAGGGAAGGGAAGAGACTTAAACTAGGGTGTCGAGGCGGGTGAAGGTGAAGTGGGCTTGGTTGTGGGAGTAAGTGGCGAAGGTGTTCAGGTGGAAAACAGAGCGAGCAGCAAGGGATATTTGTTGGAAGGTGTGCGGGCACTGAAAAGGGTGAATGTTTTGGAGTACAACGGTAATGAACCGGATGATGTCCTCGGCCATGGGGGGTGGAGGCTTTTCCATTGTGGTGAGTGTATGTAACAAGATACATGTACTGATTTCATAAAATGTAACCTCTTTAACCTGATGACATTGCTATTTTGAGTGAAACTGAAGAAGAATTACATGATCTGCTGAATGGGATGAACAGTGTAAAGAGAATGGATTGAGAGTAAATTGAAGATGAAGGTAATGAGAAGTAGTAGAAATGAGAACAGCAAGAAAGTTAACATCAGGATTGATGGTCACAAAGCAGATAAAGTTAAGGAATTCTGCTACCTAGGCAGTAAAAATAACCAATGCTGGACAGAGCAAGGAGGAAATCAAAAGCAGACTAGCAATGGCAAAAAGGTCATACCTGGCCAAGAGACGTCTACTAATATCAAATATCAGCCTTAATTTGAGAAAGTAAGTTCTGAGAATGCATGTCTCGAGTACAGCATTGTATGGTAGTGAAACATGGACTGTGGGGAGAACTGGAACAGAAGAGAATTGTAGCATTTGAGATGTGGTGCTACATACTGATGTTGAAAATTAGGTGGACTGATAAGGTCAGGATTGAGGTGGTTATGCACAGAATCGGAGAGGAAAGGAACATGTGGAAAACACTGAGAAGAAGGGACAGGATGATCAGACATCTGTTAAGACATGAGGGGATGACTTCCATAGTACTCAAGGGAGCTGTAGAGGTCAAAAACTGTAGAGGAAGACAGAGACTGGAATACATCCAGCAAATAATTGAGGACATGCATTGCAAGTGCTACTCAAAGATGAAAAGGTTAGCACAGGAGAGGAATTCGTGGTGGGCTGCATCAAACCAGTCAGAAGACAGAGGACAAAAAACCTCTTCATTAAAAAAAGAACGATCACAAGATATGAGACACATGTGTTAACACAGACAATACAAAGTGAACTAGACATAGGTAGAGACTTCAAGAAGGCATTATGTGTGTGTGTAATGTTCTTGGGACTCGATTTTGCTTGCTCATGTCACCTTCTGCAGGTCGATATCATCACATGACCATAGTGAACCAACAGAAAGCTTTTTATGCAGTATTTCACACCATAACACTTGAAAAGTTCCAAGATTATGAGCTATGTGAGAATCCTCTTGAAGGAAAATTTAACTTTTTAAGCTTATTTACCGTTGTTGGTGTGAACCCCTTTTGTTACATACATAACTAAGGGGAAGAGCTATTACACAAAGATGAGCTTGGAGGCAAGATACTGAGAGACTTGATTTGATTGATGGGATTTAACCAGAGAGGTAAAACAGCTGAACATAACCCCATTTATCAGCAATGTCATTTGTGTGTGACCCTGTTGGCTAGGTTCCACAAGTTGACACAAATGTGGTTCCTAGCCTCCAGATGTCCACACTGAAACTGAGGTTATTGTACAATGTCTCCCCCTGTCATACTAGGAAAGCTAACTAATAGCCTTAAGTAGTAGGATGATTCCCTTTACATTCTCTGTTAGCTGCAATTCCTTCAGGAATTAGACATGTCCAAAAAAAAAACAGATGCCATACACACAATTGTAGTATCTAAACCTTGATGGTACTTCATGATATCTTCAGAGTGGATGCACCCTATGTCCAATCTCTTGCAGGAATCATGTAAGATGCCATGAGCAAAGAGGGTAATGGGCAGGGAGCACTACAGAATGAGTGTTAAACAATTTGGGAATTTGGGTTGGACATGAAGCATGCTCAAATAGCCAGAGTGGTTAAGGCAAGTGCTGGCATAAAGCAGAAAATCCAGGTTTGGGTCCCGTTGTAGCACAGATTTTCACTTGTCACAGAATTATTTCAATGCCCTAATGCAGCTGAAATTGGTACTTCTTTTTCAACATGCGAACATTCTGTATCTTTTGCTCTCCAGTACTTCGCATTGAAAGATTAAATGTCACTTCTTTCTCTATATCTACATCCGTACTCTACAAACCACTGTAAGGTGTACCACTGCTAGTCATTTCCTTTTCTGTTCCACTTGCAAATACAATGTGAGAAAAACAAATGTCTATATACTTCCATACAAGCCCCAATCTCTTGAATCCTATCTTCCCAGGGGCACTCCTGACAATACCGTTGTCTCTGATAAACTCTCACTGTTGGGAACAAAATACCAGATTCTGCTCATTGAGAAGCCTTAGAGCCATTCACATTCCCAGGAACCTATTCCATATACTTGTACATTCAGTAAAAGTTGGCAGTGTGGCATCATATAAAATGCTTTACAAAAATCTAGGAGTACGGAATTTGCCTGTTACCCTTCATCCGTGCTTCACAGAATTTCCTAAGAGAAAAGAGTGAGCTGAGTTTCACACAAGCGATGCTTTCTAAAACCATGCTGATTTATGGACAGAAACTCTGCCCTCTCGAGAAAATGTATTATATTTGAACTAAGAATATGTTCAAAGATTCTGCAGCGAAATGATGTTAGGGATATTGGTCTGTAATATTGTGGGTCCGTTCTTCTGCCCTTGTTATACACAGGGGACACCTTTGCTTTTCTTCCAGTAGCTTGCTACCTTGCACTGGGCAAGAGATTCATGAAAAATGCAAGCTAAGTAAGGGGCCGATTCTGTAAAGTACTCTTTGAAAGACCAAAATGGGATTTCATCAAGACCTGACAACTTATTTGCTTGAAATTCTGTTTCTCTACACCAGGGATTTTTCTCTATGTCCTCCACACGGGAGCCTGTGCGATGGTCAAATGATAGTCTGTTTGTACAATTCTCCTATGTGAATGATTTCTTAAATGTGAAATTTAAAAGTTTGGCTTTACTTTTGCTATCTTCTATTACCATACCAGACTGGTCAATATGTGACTGGATAGAAGTCTCAGACCCACTTAGTGATACCCTTTGTGTGCAGGTGTGTCTTGAGGTTCCTATGCCCACTCATTAGATCTACAAGTTAAATCTGCCTCTTGTTAACCCCACAATTACAGAAATTTTCTTAGAACATAGTTCTGGCATCATTGGCTTGCCACAATTTTGTTTTTGGATTGTAGTCAAATATTTTGCATGCTGTCTTGTGATTCAATTACATAGTATTAAATTTTACCACTGAAGTAGTGATGGGTAGGACAGGTTATGGTCCAACAAATGGTCATTTCCCCTGTGGCGGCAAGCCTATTAGCTTGCACATTACTACTAACTCCTGAGTGATAAGAGACTGACAGCAGGTTTTCACTCTGCAAAATATATTTGATCTCATTGCAGGGGTTGATAGGGATTTCAGAGCAACTTGGCTGTATGAATGAATGCAGATGCTATGATCCTCGTAACACCTACATAGATACTTCTCTGCACATACTCTAATTGTGAATATTTCCCCTGGAATACTGTTGCTAGCTTCCCTGGATAGATTGTGCTTTCTATTTGAGGCTGCACCCTGTGTACACTGCCTCCAGCAACCTCGTCTGTTTTTCACCAGTCAGTAAACCAGACTGTCATCTGAACAGTACTGTGGTTATTTCTTACACTGCTCCTACTTCCTATGGTTAGAAAGATTTACTGAAGCCACTGGAAGTTGTTACATAGTGAGCATGCATTTTCTCTGTCATTCTTATGTTTACCACATTCATTATATAAGTGTGGAATTCTGGAAATCCTACAGATTTCCAGTTTCTTAACGTACACGCTCCTGCTGCTGCCTCCATTGTAAGCCAAAGATGTAATGGGGGTGTGTCCAGCATGAGAGTGCTGTTAATTCAACCCAATAAATCTATGAAGTCCAGCCGTGCACCTTCTCGTGCTCCTTAGCAGCTGTCTTCTGGCACGGATCGTGTCACAGCTTAGGTTGGGCAAGTGCTTTAGTTCTGTACCATTTGTGCCATCTAGTTCATTTTATTACATAAACCAGATGACTAGAGAAGGAGTACTTATTCCCCTTATTCAGAAAGGATCTACTATTGTATGGACTCAGTCCCTCCAGATAAAAGTAGGACAACTCATGATGGCGACACAGCAAAAAGAATTTCACAGAGATCTGAAAGACCTAAGTTGACACAAGGCTGTGGAGTAGGTGACTGTAATAATTCAAAGGAGCCAAGTCGCAACAGTTGTTAATATCTCTGAATTGTCAGCCTAATAGGTCATGGTTCAAAAATACTGATGCTAATTATTTACAGAAGAATGGACAAACTGGTAGAGGCCAACCTTAGGGAAGAGAAGTTTGGGTTCTGAAGAAATGAACATGCAATACAATACAGACTGCACTATGTATCTTAAATGAGACACTGTAGAAAGACAAACCTACATTTCTAGCACTTGGAGATTTAGAGAAAGCTTCTTACTGTGTTGGTTGGAATACACTCTTCAAAATTCTGAAGGTAGTAGGAATAAAATACGGGGAGCAGAAGGTTAACAGAAACTTGTAGGAAAATAAGGATAATTTCAAGAGTTGGGAGTTCAGAGGGACATAGTAGATCAAATAACTCGTACATACTAGTTGACTTCCAATGTTTTCTTTTATTTAGCTTTATAATCAGTCAGTGAGTCAAGGCATACTTCCTGAAAGACTAAAATATGCTGTAATAATATGGATTTATAAAAGTGGAGATAAGCAATTAATTTCCAAGTCAACCCTCTTTCTTGTATTTTTTTGAGAACAAATTGGGAGGGTAGCTTGTCAGAACATATAATGAATTATATAATGTTATTGGCAATGCAGCTTGCCGCTAACTTGGTGTAATGTTTTGTCTGTAAAGACGTGTATTTGTTGCCTTTATGATTCCTTCACTCTCACACATAAATCTGTACCGTAAAGTAAGGGCCTCCTGTTTTGTCTTTAGGCTGATCCGTGATAAGACAGGCAAACAATTATACTAATGGAGGATTCTGAGTATTTTCTCTAATTACATTCACTCTCTCTCTCCTTTATCTATGTACAATTTTAAATATAATATTTCATTACGTGAAATAAGCCCAATAGAATCTCTGGTGGAGCCCTTCGTCTTAACATTCAGCGGCTGGCTTGCTGTAAAAGATCTTTATATCTATTATTATTGTTAAGCGCTGCATTCAGTTGGGAAAATCGATCATTTGAACAATTCGTTCCTTTTACGACAGATTTCGAATTTCAGATGTGTCCGAAGCCTTTTTGGACGATTTTATAAAGACTTGTCGATTGCAGGCTCTCTTCGTCACAGCTGAAACTTCCCCACTAATTACAGGGCCAAGACAATCATCAATGATTCAGACAAAGAACTCATTCGTCACTCACTCTAGAATAAAAGGGTCACAAACCTTATTTCTGAGGAAAATTATATATTCAATCCATCTCCATTACATATTCCGTTTTCTGTTGATTCAAAGTCTTAGTTAATTTGCAATTACAGTTTTTCTCTCTCTTCGAATAACCCGCTAGTGGCGCAAACGTTAATAGCTCGCTTTAGCAAGAAGAAGAGCAAATATGTCTCTTTTAGAAACCCGACAATCTTCCAACAGATACTTCCAAAGCTGTCCTCGTTACACGTCTATAATAACCATGGAGAATACATATATGTCTCTCTGTTATTCCAAAGAATAAACGTACTGGAAAATACCTTGGCGTCGACGAGCTGTCAGCGCATATGTTACTAGAAACTCCGATCAGATGCTTTTCAAAAGCGAATAAATGTGGATGATTTTGATTGACCATTATTAATTATTGCATGGTAGAGGGTAATTTTCTGTGGGGAGATTACAAACACTGAACCACTTTCCTGCTAACCTTGGAATTACTGTCCCTTTTGGCTTTTGCAAAGGATTTCCTGCAGAGAAACAAACACATGATCTCATAAGTTCAGGTCTGGTAGTAGTAAAAATAAAAATTACCCTTTTGGCATGTTCTGTGATTGTGCCAAGAGGTTAGATTATGTGGATCATTTGTCTGTAATTTGTAAAAGTCTATTTGTTTTAAAGTTTCAGAAAAATTCCCCAAGAAAAAGAAGTGCACTGATTGCTGAGTAGGAGAGCAGGATCCAAAAAAATTCAGAGCATTGATCGTGACCTCTGAACCACCACCAATGGTATGATATATCAGGAGCACTATTCCATAAGTTTTATTGCTATAAAATTTGCTTTGACACTTCCATACTGTAAAACTGATGTGCTGAATTTTCTACACATCATTGAAATAATATATATAACTAAAAATTTCAGAGATACGAAATTGACAAAAAAATGTAAGCTTTCTTAGGGAATTTCAGTGATGAAATCTTCTCACATTATTAGCCAAGTAACAACTGTTTTCAGAGCTATTAGTTAGCTGATAAGGCAAGAAAATTTCATAGATATAAAATCATCTTTGTTGTAACAGTAAGGTGGTTGCTGTATGAAGTAGACAAGGTCTTTTTCTGGAGTTCAAATTTTGTGTGTTGTTCCTAGATGTAGGTTGAATGGGACTGCTACTATTTCATATTGATCATACACTAATTAAATATGAAAATGTATGACTTCATATACTTACTTTGGAAACACACTATTTGTATAAAGCAGTGGTAGATGACAGTAAAGGCACTGATTTAGAGCACTGTATTGTGAACAGTAGGTGAATTATTGACATAGCTTGAGGACGCTTGAAGAGCAAATGATAAAGTTGTTCAAAAAATGTCCCCATAGGTGTATCACAATGTAATTATGGTTAAAGAGATTCACATAGGACTATTGCTGCATAATGTTAATTTCTTTCACTTTCCTCTAATGTAAAAGTTGTAATCACTCTGATTACAATTCCACCCCTCCCCTTTCTTTTCCTGGTGTCACTATCTTGATGGATTTTTGTCATTACACACTATCTCACTTGCACAGTTGTGACAAATTTTCTACATTCTAAACTCTTAATTTGAAGAAAAGAGAAAAAGAAAAGGCTCTTGAGATTTAAGTTGTAGGTTTCTTCTTACCTAGTTATGTATACATTTGGGTAGTGTATCACTGTAATAGTGGAGAACAGTTTCCATCAGAATGTGTAGAAGTAAAAACAGTAGTTCCTTTGCAATGGAAAAAGAAAGTCATGTGCACAGGAAAATTATTCACGCTGGTCAGTTTTTTGGCATATAAAATAACTAGTTTGAATTGTTACTTTCTAGTAATAATACACAATAATCCACACGTCTTAACTCCAGTGATTTACCATCTAAGATAAACAATGGCCTCCCATTTTTTTTCTTTTTTATTATTTGCTAATGTGGCCACTCATTCACTTAGGATCCATTATTGTTATCTTATCCCATCATGTATGATGTATTACACCATACGTAAGTTGTTTCAAATGTTCCACTGTATTTTCTGCCCACGTCCAACCTCCTCCTCCTCCTCCTCCTCCTCCTCCTCCTCACCACATATTTCACTGTACTTGGTCTATAATGGAGGCAGTTTGTTTTATTTCAGCCCTTCTAATAAAATGATGAAAAATACTTAGACATGTTTATCAAGCTGAATAAATCACTTTTACAAAAACAAAGGTTAGCTGTGATATCATGATTTCATATATTACATCTTGCAGAAGGTACGCACACACAAAAAATTAATTTACTCATTTACATCATGTAAAACAACTGAGTTTGGAAAAAATGATACCTTCTGGTTGTAGTGTGTGCTCAATGATTTAGGATACTGTATTAATTCTTATTTTGATTATGTAATATTAACATTACCATTATTATTATTATTATTATTATTATTATTATTATTATTATTATTTTTATTAAATAATTTTATCAGAAGTTTGTGTAGAGACATTTCAATGTTGAAATTTATTATTTATTTGCAGAAAATGTCACATTCCAGAATGTGTGTGGATACAACCAAGAAACAATACTGCCTTTGCAATTTTACTAGACTGCTGTGTTCCCAGTATTGTGAAGAAATTTGTTTTTCTTATGTAGAGTTTCTTAATATTATTGTGCAATTATTGTTGAAGATTTCTGACAGGACCAGAAATAATAAGTATTATTAGGGAGGTAATACACAATACATTCCAGCCACATAGGATACAATGTCTAAGATATTTTCTTAATGGGTTTCTTTGTAATTGTATAAGAACTGTCATTTTACTCTGTGTGATGAATTGGTTTGAAGCTGAATATTCTGTTAAAATCCTTAAACTTAATTTCAATGCACAAATACTCATACCATTTGTTCTAATTTGGCTACTGGGATTTCATAATGGCTTCCAGTCACTTTTGGTTACCATTGGCATGATGCAGAAGTTGAAGTAAAAATTTCAATGGTATGAGCAGTGTTATATCATTCTGTGTTGAAAGCAATCAAAACAATTTGATTTTCCTTGTATTGTGTCTTGCCTATATGCTAAATTTGATGATTGCATTTGATGGAAATTCAAATGAAAATCTAAAGTCATGAGTGTTAATAAATGTTCCATTTAGTGTGTTCTTTTCTTGAACTTCAGTGTAACACACTCCTGAAGAAATATTTTCCCTTTATTGTTCTACACACAAGGAGCTTTTGTCCTTCCTTCTCATTAATTTGAATGTGCTTAAAAATTAGAATATTGCTGTGTGTCATATGTAATTGCAATAGATTAAGGGTATACTCCTTCATAGTATTCCATGACTAGAAATGTTTTGTTGATTAAATTGATGGCTGATGATTTAACAAAATGTATTTGCCATCCTTTTGTTGTGCTGGTTGGAAGCATCACTCGATGGCGAATTTAGTCTGCTGATTTCGTAAAGAAATACATGAAAATGAAACAAACTGTAGATAAATAGTAATACAACAGTAATAATGCAAGAATTACAGTAAAATTAAGAGAAACTAATATATAGTATTTTGAGACACTTATAATATGGTTATTCAAACATGACCAAAATGTAATATTGCTGGGAGTGTAACTGTACTATCTGGATGATGCTTATGCAAGATTCAGTGTAAAGATTGAACATAGTTAGAACTCTGCAACTGTTAATCAAAGTAATGTCTGTAGAAAAGCATGTTTGTGAAAAAGGAAACTAAGCTTCAGCAGTTTCAGAAGAGAATTGGCGTAAGTATCACTAGTCTGGGTGTATGTAGAGAGGTGACTAAGAAAACAGTTGTTTGAATTCATTTTCCTGTTTCTTCTTTCAAGTTATGAAGTAATTTTGGAATACATAACAAAAAATTGATATACGAGAAGCTGTTAAATATAAGTATTAAAACTATTGAACAAATAGGCATTATAGTTAACAACATTTTATTGTGTAAGAGTTGTTTGTATGTGTAATATGACTGTTTTGTTACATATTGATGAAATTTCCACATCACTCATTATTTTCATTGTTGAAATTGCAGGTAATATCTGTTATATATAAGTGTGTGTGTGTGTGTGTGTGTGTGTGTGTGTGTGTGTGTGTGTGTGTGTGTCATCAAAGTAAAAATGTGGTGTGAAAATGACTTAATGTACTGGTATTTATTTGAATACTATTTATACTGTTGCATTGTTGTGGCATTAAACTCCCTCTCAGACTTTGTTCAAAATATTGAATTTGAAGGTGCTTCTTGAATTTTTTTGTGCTACCACCCATGGTTAGATCTATTATTAACCAACATGTACATATCAAATATTCATGTGGCATGAGGTGCATTTCTGAGAAATGTAAGTAATAAATTGCTTGTAAAGGATCCATGATATTTAATAAATGGATACTAATTCAGTCAAATTTTGTCATGAAACACAATAAAAATGATTACTTCTGTATACATGTCCCAATTAAACCATTTCAGAAGTAATGCTTATATACATGCATGAGTTACCACCTCACTTAAACAGTAAGTATTTTCAAAACTGCACCTAAAAAAATCACTAATGTACTATAGTGCAAAACAAAAACTTAGTGAGCCATACTTACGACATCAAATTAGTCACAGTTTCTGTAAAAATAAATGAATAAGTAAATACTTTCTCCTTACACTTTTTGTTACTGCAATGTTATAAGGCATTTCAAATTTCTTCTGAGACAGATACTTACTTACACTTCCATTATTCTGAGATGCTAATGTTCTCATATTGCTTACATCTGGAACAGAAAAAAAATTCTCCACATAGGCAGTTGTGACAGTAAAAGACTTACTTTTCATCTCACTCAAGTGTGGCAATAAAAATAACCAAATTATCAGACATGTAGACTTTATTAGAACCTTATCCTTTTTCAATATAGAAAGGATTAGATGATACATTAAAAACACTACTATGGTCTCAGATATGCATCAATTTGTGTGCTTCATATGAGAAGCAACTTGGTGACACTTCAATTTCTTTAGAAGAAAAAGAAAAATTCATACAGTTAGGTTTAGTAATGGTAATCTGTGCAGAACCTTCCGGGTGTCTGTGATTTAAAGACCATTATGAAAAGAAACTATGCAGAAAATAGTTCACTATGCACCCATATTACCAGAGCATTTTAAAGTTACTTTCATACCACTAAATGTATAATTTAGGTAGCTAATCTCAAACCCTAATGAATCCATCTCCATCCTTACCCCAGTGACACTCCAAGACACACATCTTCCACATGTTCCCCAAAATCTACAAATCCAATGATCCTGGATACCCCATTGTAGCTGATTATTGTGCTCCCACTGAAAGAAGAATTTCTCTCTTGTTGACAAACACCTCCAACCAATTGCACATCAAAGATACTAACCACTTCCTTCATCAGCTCTTCAGTAACCACACGCCTTTACCTCCTGGACCCATACTCATCACTGTAGATGCCATCTCCGTATACACAAACAACCATGATGCCCAAGCCCTCATCACTATCGTACACTCTCACCCAATGTCCTTCAGACTTCAAACCCACTACCTCATTCCTTGAACACCTTACCAACTATATACTACTACTACTACTACTACCCTACTACTACTACTATAATTACTATTACTGTGAGGGGAAAGTATATAAACAAATTTGTGGCACAGGGGCCACACTCATGACACCCTCCTATGCTAAAATACCTTCCTAGCCTTTCAAAACGCCAGACACCTTATCTGATGGAGGTCCATTAATCATATAATCTGGACTCAGGTCCAAGACATCCTATCCTCAGTCCTCCACAACCTTCTCTCCCACCTGCTTCATCTGGTCCTGCTTATTCTAATATTCCACCTTCCTGCACATTGACCTCCACCTCTCTGGTGACACCATCCACAACTCTGTCCATACTACAGCCATTAACCACCAATAGTACCTGCATTTTGATAGCTGTCATCCTTCCCACACAAAAAAATAACTCCCACACAGCCTGGCCACCCATGGGCATCATATCTACAGTGATAATCCTCTTGCCCAGTATGCTGAAGGTTTCATGGGGGTGTTCACACACAGGCATTCCCTCCCTCCCCCCCCAAAAAAATCTAATACTTAAGCATATTTCCCATGCCATACCTTCAGACAACCCTAACCGTCCCACCACCCCCAAGAATCAGTTACAAAGGAATGCCCACCTCATCACACAGTATCACCCTGAACCATATAATTCACCAGCATTCTGATTATCTATCACATCTGGAAATGAGACAACTTACCCAAGATCATTTCCACCATTTTTAAAGTGGTATTCATCTCTCCTCCCCCCCCCCCCCCCTCCCCCCCCCACCACCACCAACCTACACATCATCCTGGTCCATACCTACGCCACTCACACAAGGAACTCCTTGTAACAGGAATCATATCCTCATGGATGACCCAGGTGCAAGACCTGCCCAGTTCACCAACTCGACAATTGCCACTCCAGTTGTGATGCAGGCTTACCCCACACTGTTAGGTGCAGGACCACATGTGAAAGCAGTTGTGCCATGTACTTACTCAGCTGTTGTCACTATACCGTTTTTCTGTTGATATGACAACCAACCAACTGTCCATCAGAATGAAGCCACTAGCAAACTGTGGCCAACAACAAAGTTGACCACGCAGTGGCACAACATGCAGCTGAGCCCAAGATGTTAAATTTCTATGGCTGCTTCACAACCTGGGCCATCCGAATCTTTCCCTCCACCAGATTTTATGAACCACACATATGGAAGTTAACATGTGTGTGCCTGTGTGTATTTTCGCTCCCTAGCACGAAGAATTTATTCCAAAAGTTAGCAAGTTCTCTCTATCTTTTGTGTGTGCCTGTTGTTGACTCAACATTTCTGCTGTTTGGTGAGGGGGTATCCTTTACTCCTAGATTATTTACATTCTACCGGAACGTCACTACATATCAATACAAAACTTACACCTAGAGTATGCATTAGGGGTAGGAATTTCTTATTGAAGAGTATTAATAAAATAGCCAAATTCTTGTAAATCTCTTTGTCTTGAGAAGAGTTAGATCATGCTGCCCTCTCTTCATAATAAATGCTAATTAACATACTGTTGTAAGAAGTATTTGCTAGGGGTGCAGCTATTGTGTAAGCCAAATGACAACTAGCCACAGTCGTCACAATTGCAAGCACAGTTGTTAAAAGTAAAAAATGAACAGTTTGGATGGTGTTAAGAGCAGTGAACACATTTTATTTTTTCCTTCGAATAAATTGTATTTGCTCTTCCACTGAATTAGTCTAAACTTTTACTTTGTTCTAAACATCACATTCAAAATATTAAGGTGCTTATTCACAATCCATGAAGATGAACAAGACACTTTTTCCAGTATATAGCCTGCAAATAATTCTTCTTCTTCAGTGCCTTAAGAGATGTTTTGACTGGAGGTTCTCCACTTCATCCTGTTCTGAACATATTCCTTCATCCATTTTTAATGTTGTCCTTCACTCAGTTGCTCTTTCTACCTCCTCATTCCTTCCACTTTCCCTCTAAAATTATTTGTTGCTAACAATTCCTACACAGTAAGTGTCTCGGGCAAGCTTTTTTTCTGTTTATGATTATTTCTAATAATCTTCTTTCTTCACCTATATATTATTTCATACTTAAATCTGTCCATCTGCTTCACCTTAAGCAGTCTTTTCCATGATCACATTACAAAATTTTCTTAATATCCTTTATCTTTTTCTTTTTAACTGTCCACAATTCACAGCTGCATAACATTGTACTCCAAAAATAACTTGGCAAATGTTTTCCTCAGCTTCATGGGAATTCTTCCAGCTGTCCCCCTTAAAACATTTTCTTTCTCACAGATGTACTCCTTATTTCTTCTGTACAGCTCCTATTTCACACCATTAAACTTCAGAATTTAACACAAACATATGAGGTGCTGTAAATGCGACGCTTGAGTACCAATTGTGAGTAAACCCTATCTAAAAAAATTTCACAATAATTTACAAGCCCTGCATTATAAGATTGATCAAATTAGTGCAATATTAACAAGTGAACTCGAGCATATCTCGGTATTATGCATTTATCAGCACTGGCTAACCCCTGAATTAGTTCAACATACTTTAATAAATTAGTCTTCCTATTCTTGCAGAAATAACAGAAAGCAGTAGGGCGTGGCTGTTTACATAAAAGAAAACATAATTTCATTGCCTCACCTGACTAAATGTAACAAATGTAGAAAAAAAGTAGGATACTGCAGCAATAAACATTATTAGGTTCAACCTAGTTATTACTACAGTTTACTGATCACCATCGGGAAATTTTCAGGTTCTTTAAATAAACTGCAATTCATTGTTCAAGTAAATATTGATTTCCTCACAATAAGTAGAAATTGAGAAGCCCTTTTGAACCCTGCTACATTCTACAATTTATTGGCTGATGTGAAAACTGCTACCTGAGTAAGAGGCATTTGCCAAACAGAAGAGTTAACACAGAACTTCAATAAAAATTTTCAGTGCATTCTTTAGTCACCATCATCCTAAAATACTAAAGTTGAAAATAAAATGAAGTATTGTTAATACATGTCTATAAGAACCACATGTACATGCTACAGTCAGCCTCGTCGACCCCAATTTGGCAATAGCCTGTCTCCATGTCCATAGCGCTCACTGGGGGACAGGGTGGAGATCCGTTGTATTTTCTGATGAAAGATGGTGCTGCCTTGGTGCCAGTGACAGCAGTGTGTTGTTAGGAGGCTGCCAGCTGAGGGCCTGCAACCAACCTGTATGTGTGCTAGACATACTGGACCTACACCTGGGGGTTATGATCTGGGTTGTCATTTTGTATGACAGTAGGAGTGCACTAATGGTTATCCCATGCACCCTGACTGCAAATTTGTATGTCAGGTCTGGTGATTCGGCCCATTGTAGTGCCATTTGTGAACAGCATTCCAGGGTGTGTTTTCCAACAGGATAACGTTTGTCCATGTGTCGCTGTAACCAAACGTGCTCTACAGTGTGTTGATGTGCTGGCTTGGCCTGCTTGATCACTAGGTCTATCCTCCATGGACCTGCCTCATTGTGCTGTATCTTCAGTGATGTCTTGATCATCTGCTCATGGTGCATCAACAATGGCTTTCATTTTTCCACTGACAAAACTGTTTGCATGAATTTCTGGCAGTGCAGTTGGTGTCTCCCACAATTTTTGCATCTTGGGCCTGTTGCTCTTCCATGCGTTGAAACTACAAAATTCCTGGGGCTCGTGCTTGATAGGAAACACTCTTGGTCGTCCCATGTGTCTTACCTGGCAGCCCACTGTAAGAGGTCTCTCAATGTCCTACATGTCCTCAATGGTACTTTCTGGGGTGCACATCAAACCACCCTCATCCGTTTGTACTGGTCCCTTGTCTGTTCAAAACTAGACTATAGATGCTTGGTTTATGCGTCTGCATGTCCAGCCCTCTTATGCCGTATCAGCACTACCTACCACCATGCCATCCATTTGCTCACTGGCGCTTTTGACACTAGCCCAGTTGAGAGTCTGTATGCCAAAGCTGCTGAACTGCGTCTGTCCTACCACCGTGACTTTTCTCCTCAGCAGGTATGCATGCCGTCTGTCTGCCATGCGTGGCCACCCGTGCTATGCCTCATTCTTCGATAAGCCCTTTAATTGCCAGTATGGGATATGTCCCTCTTCTCTGTTACCACCTAGAGTCAGCTTTTGGCACTTGCTTCAGCGATTTAACTTCATATTACCTGCAACTTTCCCAGTGGGTGTGAACCCTTCACCATTTTGGCTTCGTGCGGCAGCCTGTGTTCACCTTGGCCTTCATTCACTTCCTAAAGATACTACTCCAGCCTCACTCTATTGCATTCAGTTTCATGACCTTTGCATGGAACTTCAAAATAGTACCTTTGTGTACACTGATGGCTCTTGGACTGACTGTAAGGTCGGGTGTGCCTTCATCATTGGTGACATTTTTCAGTATCAGCTTTTGGCACATTGCTCAGTACTTACAGCCGAGCTCTCTGCCCTGTATCAGGCCACAGAGTAAATCCAGCAACACAAGCTTTTCTATTGCATCCTCTACTCACTCTCTCAGCGCCCTTCAAAGTATCTGTCTGCTGTACACTGCCTGTCCTTTAGTGCAACGGGTCCAGGAAAATTGTCACTTGCTCATTCTTGATGGAGACACTGTGCTGTTTATGTGGGTTCCTGCTCATGTCGGTCTGCCAGGAAACGAGGCTGCTGGCACTACTACCAAGGCTGCAGTCCTCATACCTCAACCCACTAGTTCCAATATTCCTTGCAATGACCTCTGTGTTCCCATCCGTCAGGAGGTGTTGTCTCCTTGGTATCGCCATCGACCCTCCCTTCGTGGGAATAAGCTCCGGATTATAAAGCCTCTCCCAGTGACTTGGACGAGTCGTGCTTCGGTAGCTCAGATGGTAGAGCACTTGCCCGCGAAAGGCAAAGGTCTCGAGTTCGAGTCTCGGTCGGGCACACAGTTTTAATCTGCCAGGAAGTTTCAATTGTTCAGCTTGGTATTGATAGTTCATGGATGTCGGGAGTGATACCATGGCAAATTCTGCCCAACTGGCGAGTTAAATCATCAAAATCCTAGCTGGTTGGAGGGCCCTGCCCATAATGCTCCAAATGTTAAGAACTGGGGAGAGAACCGGTGGCCTTGCTGGCCAAGGTAAGGTTTGGCAAGTATGAAGACAAGCAATAGAAGTTCTCACCTTGTACAGACGAATGTTACCTTTCTGAAATGTAATCCGGTAAATCCAAGGATGGCTCTCATTGACTGAAGTAGAACTGATGAGTCCCACTTGAACTGAGCCCCAGTGATCAAATCTGCAAACGTGTTTATCTTGTAAAATGTTTAGAACAGAGATAGATTATGTAGAGTATCATTAATGTATGACAATCTTTCTTCATGGTTTTGTTCAGTTGTCAGAATGTGAAGGTTCAGCTGTTACTACAAGGACACACTTCAGGATGGGTTGTGGCTGCTCATAATTAGTGATCCAAAGTTCTTGACCAACCACAATGCTAATGATCACCACTGATGTTATATTTCTTCTGTAAGCCTGAGCAGATTTTTGCACTCAACATAAGCTTGACATCTTAACTGTAACAAATGACTGAAGCTATTCTCGTTGACAATGGCGGTATAACATCTTCAATAGCAAACAAATGTCCAAAGCAATCTTTGTTATGTGTACATATTGGTATGGCTTCATTGAACAGCAACTCATCTTCCACAATCTGCGAGTCCTTGTGGTACTCGAAGAGACTCATCTGAGAGTGACACCAAAACTGCTTTCTGTTAAAATGATATTCACCATGAAGATAACATATTTAGTTGCAGACAGGCACAGACACTGTTATACATTAAAGCTTTCGACCAAAGCCTTGTTCAACAAAGAAAACTCACACTAATGCATGCAAGCAAGCACATTTCATGCATGCTACCACTGGTAGCTCTGGCCAGAATGGTCCAATATTGTTAATGTTCTAACCTGGAGTTTCTGTTGTTTGATTCTGTTAAAATGACAAATTCAAAAGTGCGTGTTGTAAGGGTCTATGGGTTGCACACAGCCTTACAGTACGTAACACGTGCTTGCTAGCTGACCTATCAGTTATGACAATTTGCTTGGTCAGTACACGTGCGTCTGGCTGCAGTGTGATGCAGGGAGTAAGTGCTGTATTAACTAACATGGCCTCGGGCTCGAATGTGTGTCTTTCGTTAGCTCACCATGGAGCCTTTTGATACAACCATAATTATGTCGTCACACACAGTGGTGATGGGTGCATGTAGCGTGTGTGTTTTATAATCAGCCTTTGTTAATAAGACTGTTTAAACTTACTTCTCGGTGTTCGCATATTGCCGTACCTCAAGGACCCACTGCTTAGAAATCCTGACAAATATTCCATCTAATTGTCATCTGGGGCAACAACACAAATAACGCCCTTATAGTGTTCTGTCATTAACAGATACTCTAGCATTACATGTTCCTGTCAGCTGCACCTATTGTCTGTTTGAGACCTTCAGCAAAATCAATTTCATATCATGGAACATATTCTTCTTTAGTTGCGATGATAAGCGTTTGACCTTACAGAAAAAGAAAATCCAAGTCAATTAGAGCCCTAACTGGTTAGACGTTAATGATGATGTGAATGTTTCTGTCATCTTGGGTAACTGTTGTACATGGAGGTTTTTCATTAGTGGTCGCCTCACCTTCATAAATGCTCACATCACTTAGTTTTCCTGAATTTGGTGGCTAGGCAACTGCACAATATCAGTGCTGGTTCCACCCCAGATTATGACATTATCCCTATGTCACTGATAAAAAGACTTCGGTCCCCCCTCCCGACACCCACCTAGCATGCGGGGAGGTCATGTGTAAATTTGGTGGAAAAATGAGGCTGCTACATGTTGAGGTGAATTCCGTAGAAGTGTTGGAACACACGAGGCAATACTGACCCTACAACTTATCTTAGAAGATAGGTTAAGGAAAGGCAAACCTGCATTCTAGCATTTGTAGATTTAGAGAAAGCTTTTGATAACGTTGACTGGAATACCCTCAAATTCTGAAGGTGGCAGAGGTAAAATACAGGCTATTTACAATCTGTACAAAATCCAGATGGCAGCTATAAAATTAGAAGGGCATGAAAGGGAAGCAGTGGTTTTGAAGGGTGTGAGGTAGGGTAGTAGCCCATCCCCAATGTTATTCAATCTGTATATTGAGCAAGCAGTAAAGGAAACATAAGAAAAAATTGGAGTAGGAATTAAAATCCATAGAGAAGAAATAAAAACTTTGAGATTTGCCAATGACACTGTAATTCTGTCAGAGACAGCAAAGGACCTGGAAGAGCAGCTGAATGGAATGGACAGTGTTTTGAAAGGAGGACATAAGATGAACATCAACAAAAGCAAAATGAGGATAATGGAATGTGGTTGAATTAAATCAGGTGATGCTGAGGGTATTAGAATAGGAAATGAGACACTTAAAGTAGAAAGTGAGTTTTGTTATTTGGGAAGCAAAGTAACTGATGTTGGTTGGAGTAGAGAGGATATTAAAATGTAAACTGGAAATAGCAAGGAAAGTGTTTCTGACGAAGAGAAATTTGTTAACATAGAGTATAGATTTAAGTGTCAGGAAGTCTTTTCTGAAAGTCTTTGTATGGAGTGTAGCCATGTATGAAAGTGAAAAATGGATGATAAGCAGTTTAAACAAGAAGAGAATAGAAGCTTTTGAAATGAGATGCTACAGAAGAATGCTAAAGATTAGATGGGTAAGTAATGAAAAGGTAACGAATAGAATTGGGGAAGAATTTGTGGCATAACTTGACAAGAAGAAGGGATTGGTTGGTAGGACACATTCTGAGGTGTTGAGGGATCACCAATTTAGTACTGGAGGGAAGTGTGAAGGGTAAAAAATCATAGGAGGAGACCAAGAGATGAATACACTAAGCAGATTCAGAAGGGTGTAAGTTTAGTAGTTATTCAGAGATGAAGAGTAGCATGGAGAGCTGCATCAAACCAGTCTCTGGACTGAAGACAACAACAACAACAACAACAACAACAACAACAGCAACCACCACAATCACATGCTGAGGTTATGCCCACTTCCCACCTGGGTCAATAAGAATCCGGCTTCTCACACTTCCCGTCCTCCCTTTATTACTAGATCTCCATCATACTAGGTCAGTTCACCATACTGAGACGAACATCAGCAGCACAGTTATCCTACTTAAAAATGGTGGTAAATATTACCATAACTACCATAATTTCAAAAGTTACATATTCTGCAAAATGGTGATATAATTTACAATGTAAGACACCCTGACGTTACAGTATGTTGCAGAGTTGTTATAAAATAATGGTGGTATGACATTAGCTGTAGCATACCCATCTGTCATTGCCATTTTCTATAATTTTACCAATTTTCCACCAATACCAATGCCTCCATTCTAACATATATGTAAATAAATGACTGAAAAAAATACGACAACACTAAACAATAAGTAAAGTGTGGTATTTTAACAAATACACAAATATTCTGAGTTAAATTTCACAATGGAACAAAATACATATCAAGTCGTGTACCTTCATTATTAGTGCATGGCGGCACTATAAGACTGCCCCTCGTAGCCTCACAAAGAACTGTGCAAAAAATCATTCACAGCACAATAAATAAATCTACACTTAACCCTTTCATGGACAGTGGGAAAGTATCTTTCCACATATCATATATGATTCCATCACTGCCCATTGAGTGAGGACAAAACTATCATACACCATGATTCAGAAAATGCAATGATGTCAGGATTTCAAGGAAATTGTAGCAGCAACTAAAGCTGTGATATATTTCTGACAGGTGGCCCAGTATTGCTGCAACTTATAGAAATAGTCTGAAACATGTCAACCATTGCCAACACAGTGTTTAGCTGTCAAATTACCCTGTGCCAGCACACAAGAAGCACATTCCTATTTATTTCCTACATCTACATACATACTCCGCAAGCCACCATATGGTGTATGGTGGAGGGCACGTTGTAACACTACTAATCATCCCCTTTCCTGTTTCAGTTGCAAATGGAACTAGGGAAAAAAGACTGCTACTTGCCTCCATATGAGCTTTAATTTCTCTTCTTTTGTTTTTTTAGTCCTTGCACAAAATATATGTTGGTGGCAGTAGAAACATTCTGCAGTCAGTTGCAAATGCTGGTTCTCTAGATGTTATTAATAGCGTTTCACGAGAACATCATCAACTTCCCTTCAGGGACTCCCACTTGCATTCATGAACCATTTCCATAATACTCGTCAGTTGACTGAATTTACCAGTAACAAATGTAGCAGTGTGCCTCTGAATTGCTTTGATGTCCTTTAATCATACCTAGTGGAGATTCTGAACATTTGAGAAACTGAAGAATGGTCATACTAGTGTTCTATACACAGTCTCCTTTATGAATGAATTACACATTTCTAGAATTCTTCCAGTAAACCAAAGTCATCCATTCACATTCCATACTACCAACCATAAATGACTTTTCCATTTCATATTGCTTTGTAGTGTTGTGCCTAAATATTTAATCAATGTGGTTGTGTCAAGCAGCACACTCTAATACTATATTTGAACATTACAGGATTTTTTCTCCTATTCATCTCCATTAACTTACATCTTTCCACATTTAGAACAAGATGCCATTCATAACACCAAATAATAATATTGTCTAAGTCGTCATGTATCCTCTTATACTCACTCAATTAGGACACTTTCCTGTACACTACAGCATCA
The DNA here is from genome assembly GCF_021461395.2 of Schistocerca americana. Taxonomy (NCBI): domain Eukaryota; kingdom Metazoa; phylum Arthropoda; class Insecta; order Orthoptera; family Acrididae; genus Schistocerca; species Schistocerca americana. The sequence continues at coordinate 718,350,079 of NC_060130.1, forward strand.
TCAGCAAACAATTGTAGGTTGCCACTCACCCTATCCTTCAGATCATTGATGTGTGTAGAGGCTGAGTGGTTTTGTTACACTTCTCTGGGGCATTCCTGACAATACTCTTGTCCCTAAAGAACATTCACCATCCTGGATCCTGGACAGTGTACTAGGTACTACCATCGGGTACTTGAGTTAATTCTTGCTGCTTGTTGAATAGAAAACACATGTTTATTTTAATAGAATGGTATAAGGTAATTTACTGAAAGCGGTGTCTTTCAGCAGCTACAATCTTTTCCCACTTTTTGGGCAACAGATGAATTCCAGAATTAAAAATTCAGATTCTTTTGAGGTGGTCCACCTGTGGAGCCAGTTTCAAGATTGTTAAGAGATCTGAAGTGCTGTTCAGAAAGCCAGCTGCCTGGATCAAAACAAGTGGTGATTGGAAGGGGTGATGTCTGATCAATATGGCGGGTGGGATAAGACATTCCATCGAAGTCCCTTTGATGTTTCCTTGACTCCATTTGTGACGTCGTTTGGCATTGCCATGTCTCTGAGTATATTGTGGGCATTTGTCTTTAAGAGTATGATTCAAATTGAGTTATTGTGCTTTGTAGTATTCGGCATTCACTGTCTGACCCAATTGCAGCAGCTCGTGGTACACCACACTGATCAGGATGTGTTTTCTCACTCACTTCAAAATTGTTGTGTTTGAATTGTCAAAACCAATCTCTGTAATTGTTTCTGACAGGGCATGTTATCCGTACGCTTTCACTAACAGAAAATGACTTTCTGCAGTAGATTTCCTGGGATGAGAGCACAAGAGTAACACTTCCTGCAAGTGCTGTTTTTAGGTACAAAACCCAACATGTTGAAGACACTAAACAGACATGTTCTTTTTCACTCCACTTCCAAGTCACACACTGATCTGAAAGCCTTATGTTACTGTTGCTAAATATGTCCTGTTTTGCTGTTCACTGTGTTGCACTAGTACATGTACTCCCCTCCCTTCATCAACAGTGAGAATTAATTCAAGCTCCCAATACTTAAGAAGTCATCAAGCTCCTCACACATCTGAGAATCTATTCCATATGCTCAGACCATCATTAACTGCATCAAATGCTTTCTGGAAATCTAGAAATGTGGAATCTACCTGTTATCCTTCATCCATGAATTGCAGGATGTCATGAAAGAAAAAGACAAGCTAACTTTTGTACCAGAAATTCCTTGTAAATCAATGCTGATTTGTGGACAGACGTTTTCGCTGTCTCAGGAAATCTATTAATTTGTGGTGTCGTACATTACCACACCAGGCAAAACACATCCCGAGGTTGGCAGTAAACCATGTGACAGCCTCATCCATCTGCAGCAATCCTGAGGGCTGCACCTGCTGTATATGCAAGCAGCACCACCATCTAGGCAGCTTAAGGAAGATGCAGCACTGACCTCATCCAGTTTGATAGTGGAGTGCCTTGAGTGCATTAGCAGTTTTATTCATAGTCTCTCTGTACTATGTTGATTATGATGACTAAGCTCTGACTAGTGGATTTATGGAATACAGTTGAACTTGCTGCATTAAAGTCAAGTCACTCAGAGTACATCTACTTCTAATTATTTCTGCTTTCTGTCTAAGGCCCACCTTTACCTCAGCATCCACCCCTGGCAGATCTAGCAATATTCCTGTTAGAATATGCTCAAGAATTCAGCAGAAATCAATGTTAAGATTATTAATCTGTAATTTTGCAAGTCTGTTTGTTTACCCTTCTTATGTACAGGAGCCACCTCTGCTTTTTCCAGTTGCATAGGACTTTGTATTGGGTGAGAGAGTCATGATAAATGCAAGCTAAGTAAGGGACCAATGCTGAAGAGCACTCTCTGTAAAACTAAATTGAAGTTCCATTCAGGTCTGGTGACTTACTTGTTTTCAACTATTTCTGCTACTTCTCAGTGCCAGGAACACCTGTATATATGTCCTCCATAAGGTAGTATGTGAGACAGTCAAATGATGGTATATCTGTAAGATCCTACTGTGTTAATGACCTTTTAAATGTTAAATTTAAAGCTTAAGCTTTCCTACTGCAATCTTCTATTGCCACACCAGATTGGTTCTTCAAGCAACCAAATAAAAGGCTTTGACCTGCTTAGTGCACTTTTTAAGCTAGGTGATAGTTTGAGGTTCTTTGATAAATGCTCAACAGGTGATACGCAGGGAGCAAAACCAGATCATACACAAAGTAAAGACTCTTTGAATGTCAAGATATTAACAGAAAATTGTCAAAGCATTTGTAACAAAGTCCCTGAATTTACAACCATCCAGGAAAGCTGTTGCACTCAAATTATATTCAGAAATGAGGACCAGAATTCTTTTGGGTTCTCTGCAAGAGCTTTTCACTGACAAATGATGGTGGAGGTTTTGTATGCTTCGAACATGAGTCTTTGTACAGATGCACAAATTTCTACTTACTTTTATCTGGTGACATTTCTGCATTCATCTTGTATCCTCAGCGTTTTCTGAATTTTATTATTAAACCCCAGTGAGTATTTTCCACCCTTCATCCACCTACCCAGCACATACTCCTCCAGAACATTATTTACAATCTGTTTAAACTTTGCTCATAATTCCTCTATGCCCATCATATTGGCACTAAATGATGTCCATCATTGTCTAAGTAGGATGCTAGTAACTGCTTATCTGCTCTTTCCAGCATAAAAACCCTTCTAGCCTTCTGGACAGATTTATTAACTTTAGTAACTATCATTACTGGGATGGCATCATGACCACTGAAACCTGTCTCTATACTGGCACTGTTGATAAGGTCAGGCCTGTTTGTAGCTACTAAGTCTAAAGTAATTTCATTGTGTGTAAGTTTGTTGAACTAGCTGCTCAAGACAGTTTTTGGAAAATGTTCTCAGAACTACTTCACAAGACTATCTGTCCATACTACCTGCAATGAATCCATAGGCATCCTAGTCTATACTTGGTAGGTTACAGTCACCTCCAACTAACACTGGATGACATAAACTGTTGATAATGTACAGCAACCAGCTACAAATTGGTTTTAAATTACTTTATTCTGAAAGGACTGTTGCTGATTTTGAACTTTTCACAATTCGCCATCAGATGTTTTTTTTTTCATGAAAACAAATTATACAGTTATTTCCTCTGAGTTGCCCTAGGATAAACAATAATTCTATGGCAACTCAGGGGAAACCAGTGTATAATTTGTTCGATGAAAACATGGAAAAACCATCTGATGGTCAACTGCAAAAAATTCAAAACCAGTAATGGTGATTTTTGAATAAAGTAACCTAAAACCAATTTGTGCCTGGTTGCTGTACACCATGAACTACTTGTTTCACATAACTGCCACAGTCTCCAACCATGTCTTTATCCAACAAAACTGCATTAACATTGGATGATCATGGTACTTCTGCATTGCTGAACACATGCTTTCTTTGAATGAGTCTACCAACTGATATAACATAATTGAGTTGCTGGGAAAACATCCGATGATGAATTCACCTGGGCTGGTTAGACACATCCAGATAACTTCACACTCAGACACAATTTCAAAGTTGGCTCTGTATTGGCTCTAATTTCTCAAATTTCCTCCTCATGGTCAGTTCTAAAATTCCTGAAGTAATGGCACACATTTCTTTCCATTTCAATTAGTTACATTAATATAAATGAGAGGTACTACCTGAAAAATTTGTATTATATGAGAAACAGAAAAAATGTCATTGGTATACAGGGGGGGGGGGGGGGGGGGAAGGTGACAGTAATATGTTGTCCAACTCCTCCTGAAAAGTGTTGTCCTGAAATTTCAATAGTAAATATTTCTGTGATGCACAATGCCTCTCTTTTAATGTCTGGTAAGAGTGACCTGGCCATCCTTTTTAATCTTCCTCAAGCTACCTCCCTCTCCTCAATAAAGAAGGAACTGTTAGTTCTGAAAGCTTGGATAGGTTATGTACTTTAATATACATGTATCAGCAGTAAAGTAAGTTATGGCCAGCAATTCCATCTCAAACATTTTATACTATTCTTGAGTGCATTTTCCTTTTGATATAACTGAACAATTGTCTTTTTTACAGCCCTGCTCATTGTGCTAGTGACTAATTAGTTGTCCTCATGGACATATTTAAAAGAAGTGATAGAATAACTTAGAGTAGTAAATACTTCTTTCCTTGACTGGGAGTGTGACAAAGCATTTACTCAAAAGTGATAGTGACAAGAGTGACATAGGTTTGGACAGTTAGCAAATTTTGGTGTGTACGATGAAATTCTGTAATGAAATTTACAAGAGATTAAATGTGGATGCTGGACTGAGTCAAACTTGGACCCTCACTTTGTTTTCAGATTGTGGGAGACATAATGTCAGATTGAAGCTTTAATTTGGTCATTTATGTTTGCTTGTGTAACTTAGTTCATGAACCACGGGCAACGTATGAGTGGCCAAGTAAGTGGTCCTGACAGTCAGGATAACAGTTACTTTGAAATAAGGCTGGGCATCTCGGACATACTCTGAGTCGTGGTCACCTTTGTGCTCAGACGGCAAAGACTACCAAATCCACCGGTTAGTACCTCAACTGTTAGGGGTAAAACTCAATGAGACCCGGAGCAAGTAAAGCTAGCAACCTGCTTCCCTGGTACTTTAAATATGATGCTGGCAACAATCAGAGCAAAATACCTCGGACCTTTGGAGGTGATGGAGTCCCATTTCTAATTGACATCTCTTTAGGACGCATTCAGTGATGTAGTTGTTAGAGTAAAGGACAAGGACAGTGTTCTGCTCATGGGTGATTTTAATGCCAGGATTGGAAATCGAACAGAAGGGTATGAAAAGGTTATGGGTAAATTTGGAGAGGATATGGAGGCCAACAGGAACAGGAAACAACTCTTGGATTTCTGTGTTAGTATGGGCTTAGTAATCACAAATTCCTTTTTTAAACATAAGAACATTCACCAGTATACTTGGGAAGGCAGGGGAACCAGATCTGTCATTGACTATATAATAACAGATCAGGGATTCAGGAAGGCTGTGAGGGACACACATGTATTCAGGGAATTCTTTGATGACACTGACCACTATTTAATCTACAGTGAAATTCGTATTGTGAGGCCGAAAGTGCAGGAGGTCAGGTCCATATGTAGGAGGATAAGGAAATCAGGCACAAGTACATAACAGTGATCTCATAAAGGTACCAGTTAGTTGAATGTTGTCAATTACAGTCATTCGAAAAGGAATGGACAAGGTACAGGGCCACAGTACTAGAAGTGGCTAAAGAGTGTCTTGGAACAGTAGTACGTAAAGGTAGGATGAAGTAAACAGCTTGGTGGAATGACACAGTCAAGGCAGCCTGTAAAAGGAAAAAAGAAGGCGTATCAAAAATGGCTACATACTAGAACTCAGGTAGACAGAGGAAGTTATGTTAAAGAAAGAAACAAAGCCAAATGGATCATTGCAGCATCTAAGAAGAAATCTTGGGAAGACTTTGGGAACAGGTTGGAAACTTTGGGTCAAGCTGCTGGTAAACCATTCTGGAGTGTAATTAGCAGTCTTTGAAAGGGAAGTAAGAAGGAAATAACAAGTATTTTGGACAGGTCAGGAAAACTGCTGGTGAATCCTGTTGATGCCTTGGGCAGATGGAGGGAATATTTTGAAGAGTTGCTCAATGTAGTTGAAAAAATGATCAGTAATGTTTCAGATTTCGATGTACAGTGGGATAGGAATGATGATGGAAATAGGTTCACATTTGAGGAAGTGGAGAAAATGGTCAATAGATTGCAGTGCAATAAAGCGGCTGGGGTGGATGAAATTAAGTTGGAACTCATCAAATACAGTGGAATGTCAGGTCTTAAATGGCTCCACAGGATAATTGAAATGGTGTGGGAGTCGGGACAGGTTCCATCAGACTGGATGTAAGCAGTAATCACACCAATCTTTAAACATGGAAACAAAAAAGATTGTAACAACTACAGAGGTATCTCTTTAATCAGCATTGTAGGTAAAATCTTCTCAGGTATTGTTGAAAGGAAAGTGTGAGTATTAGTTGAGGACAAATTGGATGAAAATCAGTGTGGGTATAGGCCTCTTAGAGGTTGTCAGGACCTGATCTTTGGCTTACGGCAAATAATGGAGAAGTGTTACGAGTGGAACAGGGAATTGTATCTATGCTTTATAGATCTAGAAAAGGCATATGACCGGGTTCCTAGGAGGAAGTTATTATCTGTTCTACGAGATTATGGAATAGGAGGCAACCTTTCGCAAGCAATTAAAGGTCTTTACATAGATAGTCAGGCAGCAGCTAGAGTTGACGGTAAATTGAGTTCATCGTCCAGAGTAGTTTCAGGGGTAAGACAAGGCTGCAACCTGTCTCCACTGTAGTTCATATTATTTATGGATCATATGTTGAAAACAATAGACTGGCTGGGTGAGATTAAGATATGTGAACACAAAATAAGCAGTCTCGCATATGCGGATGACTTAGTTGTGATGGCAGATTCGATTGAAAGTTTGCAAAATAATATTTCAGAGCTAGATCAGAAATGCAAGGACTATGGTATGAAGATTAGCATCTCCAAAATGAAAGTAATGTCAGTGGGAAAGAGATATAAACAGACTGAGTGCCAAAGAGGAGGAACAAAGTTAGAACAGGTGGACAGTTTCAAGTACTTAGGACGCATATTCTCACAGGATGACAACATAGTGAAAGAACTGGAAGTGAGGCATAGTAAAGCTAATGCAGTGAGCACTCAGTTACAATCTACTCTCTTCTGCAAGAAGGAAGTCAGTACCAAGACTGAGTTATCTGTGCACCGTTCAATCTTTCGACCAACTTTGTTGTATGGGAGCGAAAGCTGGGTGGATACAGGTTACCTTATCAATAAGGTTGAGGTTACGGATATGAAAGTAGCTAGGATGGTTGCAGGTACTAGTAGATGGGAACAATGGCAGGAGGGTGTCCACAATGCGGAAATCAAAGAAAAACTGGGAATGAACTCTATAGATGTAGCAGTCAGGGCGAACAGGCTTCGATGGTGTGGTCATGTTACACACATGGGAGAAGCAAGGTTACCCTAGAGACTCATGGGTTTAGCAGTAGAGGGTAGGATGAGTTGGGGTAGACAAAGGAGAAGGTACCTGGATTTGGTTAAGAATGATTTTGAAGTAATAGGCTTAACATCAGAAGAGGCACCAATGTTAGCATTGAATAGGGGATCATGGAGGAATTTTATAAGGGGGACTGAACACTGAAAGGCATAATCAGTCTTAAATGATGAGGATGATGATGATGATGATGATGATGTGGTAGAATCTTCCAATGGACAGTAATGGCTTAAATTTGATGACCTGTCTGGCATTTCATTTAATCTATCAGGAAGTTCTAAGCTTTGATGTATTTCTTGGCTAGTTTTTCACAGCAGCAGAGATAAAATTTTGGATCCTACCTCAGAGGAAAACTACATAATACGTAACATAAAAGAATTTATCAAAAGTTCTAAAATTGTTGAAGTAATGGCACACATTTCTTTCCATTTAAATTAGTTACATTACTATAAATAAGAGATACTACCTGAAAAATTTGTATTATATGAGGAACAGAAAAAATGTCATTAAAAGTGGATATTAAACTGAAACATGATGAGCACGAGGAAAAAGAAATGACACAAATGAAATACATTTGTTCTTATTTTGTGCATTTCAGGCTGATGAAATAAATATATTTGGCAGTCAGAAATACCATACAAGCAATGTTATGTTCCTGCATTTTATGGTCATATACAGGGTGTTACAAAAAGGTACGGCCAAACTTTCAGGAAACATTCCTCACACACAAATAAAGAAAAGATGTTATGAGGACATGTGTCCAGAAACGCTTAATTTCCATGTTAGAGCTAATTTTAGTTTCATCAGTATGTACTGTACTTCCTCGATTCACCACCAGTTGGCCCAATTGAAGGAAGGTTATGTTGACTTCGGTGCTTGTGTTGACATGCGACTCATTGCTCTACAGTACTAGCATCAAGCACATCAGTACGTAGCATCAACAGGTTAGTGTTCATCACGAATGTGGTTTTGCTGTCAGTGCCATGTTTACAAATGCGGAGTTGGCAGATGCCCATTTGATGTATGGATTAGCACGGGGCAATAGCCGTGGCGCAGTACATTTGTATTGAGACAGATTTCCAGAACGAAGGTGTCCCGACAGGAAGACTTTCGAAGCAATTGATCAGTGTCTTAGGGTGCACGGAACATTCCAGCCTATGACTCGCAACTGGGGAAGACCTAGAACGATGAGGTCACCTGCAATGGACGAGGCAATTCTTCGTGCAGTTGACAATAACCCTAATGTCTGTGTCAGAGAAGTTGCTGCTGTACAAGGTAACATTGACCACATCACTGTATGGAGAGTGCTATGGGAGAACCAGTTGTTTCCGTACCATGTACAGTGTGTGCAGGCACTATCAGCAGCTGATTGGCCTCCACGAGTACACTTCTGCGAATGGTTCATCCAACGATGTATCAATCCTCATTTCAGTGCAAATGTTCTCTTTACGGATTAGGCTTCATTCCAACATGATCAAATTGTAAATTTTCACAATAAACATGTGTGGGCTGACGAGAATCCACACACAATTGTGCAATCACGTCATCAACACAGATTTTCTGTGAACGTTTGGGCAAGCATTGTTGGTGATGTCTTGATTGGGCCCCATGTTCTTCCACCTACGCTCAGTGGAGCCCCTTATCATGATTTCATACAGGATACTCTACCTGTGCTGCTAGAACATTTGCCTTTACAAGTACGACACAACATGTGGTTCATGCACGATGGAGCTCCTGCACATTTCAGTCGAAGTGTTCATACGCTTCTCAACAACAGATTCAGTGACCGATGGATTGGTAGAGGTGGACCAATTCCATGGCCTCCATGCTCTCCTGACCTCAACCCTCTTGGCTTTCATTTACGGGGGCATTTGAAAGCTCTTGTCTATGCAACCCTGGTACCAAATGTAGAGACTCTTCGTGCTTGTATTGTGGCTGGCTGTGATACAATACGCCATTCTACAGGGCTGCATCAGCGCATCAGGGATTCCATGCGATGGAGGGTGGATGCATGTATCCTCGCTAACAGAGGACATTTTGAACATTTCCTGTAACAAAGTGTTTGAAGTCACGCTGGTACGTTCTGTTGCTGTGTGTTTCCATTCCATGATTAATGTGATTTGAAGAGAAGTGATAAAATGAGCCCTAACATGGAAAGTAAGCATTTCCGGACACATGTCCACATAACATATTTTCTTTCTTTGTGTGTGAGGAATGTTTCCTGAAAGTTTGGCCGTACCTTTTTGTAACACCCTGTATATAATAGATTGATGTTGGATTACTTCCAGGTGGCTTGTACCAAAATTGGCTTATATCTGTACAATTGCACAGGGCCCAAATGATGTTGATCCAGTAATGATGATACTGCACATCAGTTTCCTGAGTTTCAGAGTTGTGTGGGGTTACTCAGTGTTCTCAGTGTGTGGTGCACTTTTAATGAACTGATTGTCCAGTGTTATATGGCAACAATATGAGATGCTGCCTAAAGCTTTCATTTTTGACAGGTAGTAGTTATCTTAAAAAATAAACATATCTGTTAATGTTTCAGTACAACAACAACAACAACAACAGAACAAACGTTACAAGTTTGGTTCAGAAAATTATTTTCCCTTCACTAGCGACCAGATTTTTCATTATCTTCTATTCAGGCAAGGAATGAAAAACATTATGTTTGAAAGCAACTGGAAATGGATGTGTTGGTCAAACTAACCAGAGTTTTGTGTTGAGGATACTGGAGGTACCTTTAGTATGGTACCATCCTCTTCCATGGATATTATCTCCTCTCCAAGAAATAGTGTAGCCTTCACCACACATCAGCTTGACTGTGAGTGGTGAGTCAAATCAGCAATAGATCTTGGGGACTTGTACAGTGGAGGCAGGAACCAGTGAAAACTAAGGTACTGTCCCATACCCCTTACTAGAAAGTGTGAGGGCTGACTCCCTCTGAAATGGAGACTGAACCAGTGCAACATTTCACCTGTTGGGAAATATGCTGTGTGATGCATCAGGGGAAGCAAGCACATAAGAGTAAGTATCTTTTGGTCATTGACAGTTCAAATATATGGTAAACAGTGGTATTTCTTAGGGAAGGATCACCTTTTGCTCTCTGTGTGTATGTGTAGAGGCTTCATTCAACATGAACAACATGAGAGAACAGGGTGCAACAGTTGCAGATCATGGTTCACATTGGAACAAACAATGCTATTCATTTGGGTTCTGACCATTCCCATGACTGGCAGAGAAGGTGCAGAAAACTGTCCTTGCTCATGGGGTCTCAACAAAACACAAAATTTGTCACTTTATTCCTAGAACTGATTGTGGCCCCCATGTTCTGAGTTGAATAGTAGGATTGAATCAGAGACTTCAAAGGTTCTGTGACAAGATAGGCTGCAATTTCTTATACTTTCTCTATAAGGTTGAGAATTGTGGGTTTCCCACGAACAGCACAGGGGTGAAATATACATCGGATGCTGATAAGTAAGAAAAACAAACCCACTTCATGTACAGCATTAGTAGTGTCCTACTTCACACAGTCACATCTTTTACATATCTGGGTGTAATGTTCCAAAGCAATGTGAAATGGAATGAGCATGTGGGGATTGTAGTACAAAAGGTGGATGGTCAACTTTGGTTTATTGGAAGAATTCTAGGAAAGTGTGTTTTATCTGTAAAAGAGACTGCATTAGGTTGCAAGTGTGACCTATTCTTGAGCACTGCTTCAGTGTTTTGGATCTGTACCAGGACAGATTAAAAGAAGACTTTTAGGCAATTCAGAGGTAGGCTGCTAGATTTGATACTGGTAGGTTCGAACAACATGCAAGTGTTACTGAGATGCTTTTGGAACTCAAATGGGAATCTCTGGAGGGAAGGTGACGTTCTTTTCAAGGAACACTATTGAGAAAATAGATCCAGCATTTGAAGCTGACTGCAGAACAATTGTGTTGCCTCCAACATACATACTATGCAAGAAACACAAGTATAAGATATGAGAAATTATGGCTTATACAAAGGAATATAGATAGTCGTTTTTCCCTCATTCTATTTGTGAGTGGAACAGGAAAGGAAATGACTAGAAATGGTATGCAGTACCCTCCACCATATGCCATAAGGTGGATTCCAGAGTATGAATGTAGATAGATGTAGTTACTATTCAGATAGCTGACCATGAATGGTAACCCAGTCAACACAGACCAACATATGTCATCTGGGAGAAAAAATTCGTGTAGTCACAAATTTTTGTACAGTAGTAGGAGGTAGTGTCATGAACAACATAGCAAAAATCCTGACAGGTGGGGTGTAAAGGTCATTTTTTTTAGGTTCTTCTTGAATATCTCCTGAGCCACAGCTTCTAGCAAAAATGTTCCCCAACACAAAATTAAACTACATTAAATTTTGTGTAAAAAAGGTCCTGTTTTTTTTTCTCTTGGATTAATAGTTTCCTCATCACAGGGGATGCAAAAATTGTGAGTTATTAAAATTGTGTTTGAATGGTATGAAATTGATGTTTATCGTTAAATTAAATGAATTAATAACAAATACTAAATGTGTGTAACACATCTAAGTCTTGAAGAACTGTATTAAGGTATAAATTGTGTTCTGGGGGTGTAACAGGGTGGAGGTGGGGTGGAGGTTAAAAGCACACATGCAGGTCACCAGATAGTGGTCACGCACATCCCTCCATCGTAGGTCTGCAAAATGAAGAGGGAGCAGGCAGTTCACTGTTCTATATCCCTCGCTATATCACAAAAAGCAACTACAGGGTATTTCAAAAAAGTTACAATGACCCTTCCTAAGCTTACCTTATGAATCAGTTCCAATGCTTTCAGGAAGGAGGTGTTTATTTTCCACAAAGTGTTTAATACTACATTGAAAGCAGATATGAGTTCCTAATACTACAAATGTAAAAAAAAAATGTATGGACATAATATATGTAAATTTGATACTGTAAACTATGAAAAGCATTCCAGACATTGATAGTGGAGGCAACAAAATCAACATTGTCAAATATATATTGACAACACGTTACACTTGGAGCAGGCTCTTCAGTGTGATAGAAGTTGACAGCTTCAGCTGTTGAGAGTTTTTACATAAGAGCACTTTTAACAACTGCAAGTAAATATTCATTTAACAAACTGAAAATAATGCCACTATATAAACACAATATCAGCGAAGTTATTTTGTCTATTCACAAGAGAGAAATGGACAGCAAATTTCAGGGAGGTATAGTGTGTGTAAACTGAAAAGCAAGTTGCACTCGTGGTGGGGGAAGTTGCTTTTCCTGGAAGAATGCTACAGCTGCCATACTGGATGCCAGAACCAATTTCCCCTTTAGCATTGTAGAACAGCATGCAGAAATTTACATATATTCTGTCCAAATGTGTTCCTTGTATAATATTAGTAATTCATATCTGTATTCAATGTAGTGTTAGTGCACTTTGCGGAATAAACACCCCTGGGCATGTCTGCACACTGTGTCACCAGTGATTCATAAGGCGAGCCGCGGAAGGGTCACTATAACCTTGAGAAACACCCTATCATTGCCTTTTGTGATGTAGTGCAGTAGGAAGAGTGGGAAATTGCCTGCATGCTCTTCATTTTGCAAACCTACAAAGGAGAGAAGAGCATAAAACAAGCCAGCAATCTACTTTCCCTTATGAATCTACCCCTCACTTCTAACTTCTCACTCTGCTACACCACCAGATCACAGTTTATACCTTAATATGGTTCTACTGCACTTAGATGTGGTACAAACTTTTAATATTTGTTATTAACCTACATTACTTAATAATATACATTAATATTATATCATTAAAACATAACTTTTAATAATCTGTGATTTTTCTATCCCCAACAAAACTGAATAAGACCTCTTTTGTAGGAAATTTAGAGTAATTTAATATTGCACTGGGAAACATTTTTGCTAGAAGCCATGGTTTTGGAACTATTCAAGAGAAATATTAAAAAGTCATCTTTAAACTCCTCCCCACCCCCACACTCACAATTCAATGATCAGGATTTTTAGTATGTTATTCATTACACTCTCCCTATCACTGTACAAAAACGTGTGACTACATGTACTTTTCGTCTAATGTTCCTTTGTTGGGTGGTCTATGGAGTGAACACAACTTTTTTTTTCATTTTTAAATTAGGGAATTCTCCACTCAGTGTGGATAACGATATCTGTAGGAAACTTCATTTATCATCCAAGGAAATGCCCACAAAGATCAGACTATTTCATGATCAACTGCCAAAATATTTTAACAAACTCACACAGTTTGAAATTCTCTTAAAAAGCAGTGAAGCTCACTTAATAATAGTCACAGAAAGTCAACTAAAACAAAAAATTGAACATCTTCAGAATTTAGGGTGAATCTAAGTGAATATCTGAAAGATAGGCTAATAAGAAATTGGAGTGATGTATCTGTTGCTTAGACAGTAAGCTCAAATCTGGTATCAGTTACCATGGGGCAGTTGTAACAACAATGATTACCTAAGTACAAGGACCAACTAAAACAAGTAGAAATAAAGGAGACCACTCACTGAAAGGCAGAAGTGCTGTATTGTTAATAGGTACACAAGCAAAAGGTACAGGGCTTGGCTAGCTTTTGGAATGCATTTCCTTTTTCAAGCTTCTACATCTACATCTACATCCATACTCTGCAAGCCGCCCGACGGTGTGTGGCGGAGGGTACCTTGAGTACCTCTATCGGTTCTCCCTCCTACTCCAGTCTCGTATTGTTCGTGGAAAGAAGGATTGTCGGTATGCCTCTGTGTGGGCTCTAATCTATCTGATTTTATCCTCATGGTCTCTTCATGAGATATACGTAGGAGGGAGCAATATACTGCTTGACTCCTCGATGAAGGTATGTTCTCGAAACTTCAGCAAAAGCCCATACCGAGCTACTGAGCGTCTCTCCTGCAGTGTCTTCCACTAGAGTTCATCTATCATCTCCGTAACACTTTCGTGATTACTAAATGATTCTGTAACAAAGCGCGCTGCTCTCCGTTGGATCTTCTCTATCTCTTCTATCAACCCTATCTGGTACAGATCCCACACTGCTGAGCAGTATTCAAGCAGTGGGCGAATAAGCGTACTGTAACCTACTTCCTTTGTTTTCGGATTGCATTTCCTTAGGATTCTTCCAATGAATCTGTCTGGCATCTGCTTTACCGACGATCAACTTTATATGATCATTCCATTTTAAATCACTCCTAATGCATGCTCCCAGATAATTTATGGAATTAACTGCTTCCAGTTGCTGACCTGCTATATTGTAGCTAAATGATAAGGGATCTTTCTTTCTATGTATTCGCAGCACATTACACTTGTCTACATTGAGATTCAA